>NC_069500.1:8519206-8576706 GCF_027579735.1 Bombina bombina
GTAGAGTGCCCGTGCTGTAAGAGCTAATGATAACTGTATGTATAGGGTACAAGTGAGTGCTCCGTGCTGTAAGAACTAATGATAACTGTATGTATAGGGTACAAGTGAGTGCTCCGTGCTGTAAGAGCTAATGATAACTGTATGTATAGGGTACAAGTGAGTGCTCCTTGCTGTAAGAGCTAATGATAACTGTATGTATAGGGTACAAGTGAGTGCTCCGTGCTGTAAGAGCTAATGATAACTGTATGTATAGGGTACAAGTGAGTGCTCCGTGCTGTAAGAACTAATGATAACTGTATGTATAGGGTACAAGTGAGTGCTCCGTGCTGTAAGAGCTAATGATAACTGTATGTATAGGGTACAAGTGAGTGCTCCGTGCTGTAAGAGCTAATGATAACTGTATGTATAGGGTACAAGTGAGTGCTCCTTGCTGTAAGAACTAATGATAACTGTATGTATAGGGTACAAGTGAGTGCTCCGTGCTGTAAGAACTAATGATAACTGTATGTATAGGGTACAAGTGAGTGCTCCGTGCTGTAAGAACTAATGATAACTGTATGTATAGGGTACAAGTGAGTGCTCCGTGCTGTAAGAACTAATGATAACTGTATGTATAGGGTACAAGTGAGTGCTCCGTGCTGTAAGAGCTAATGATAACTGTATGTATAGGGTACAAGTGAGTGCTCCTTGCTGTAAGAGCTAATGATAACTGTATGTATAGGGTACAAGTGAGTGCTCCGTGCTGTAAGAGCTAATGATAACTGTATGTATAGGGTACAAGTGAGTGCTCCTTGCTGTAAGAGCTAATGATAACTGTATGTATAGGGTACAAGTGAGTGCTCCTTGCTGTAAGAGCTAATGATAACTGTATGTATAGGGTACAAGTGAGTGCTCCGTGCTGTAAGAGCTAATGATAACTGTATGTATAGGGTACAAGTGAGTGCTCCGTGCTGTAAGAGCTAATGATAACTGTATGTATAGGGTACAAGTGAGTGCTCCGTGCTGTAAGAGCTAATGATAACTGTATGTATAGGGTACAAGTGAGTGCTCCTTGCTGTAAGAGCTAATGATAACTGTATGTATAGGGTACAAGTGAGTGCTCCGTGCTGTAAGAGCTAATGATAACTGTATGTATAGGGTACAAGTGAGTGCTCCGTGCTGTAAGAGCTAATGATAACTGTATGTATAGGGTACAAGTGAGTGCTCCGTGCTGTAAGAACTAATGATAACTGTATGTATAGGGTACAAGTGAGTGTTCCGTGCTGTAAGAACTAATGATAACTGTATGTATAGGGTACAAGTGAGTGCTCCATGCTGTAAGAACTAATGATAACTGTATGTATAGGGTACAAGTGAGTGCTCCGTGCTGTAAGAACTAATAATAACTGTATGTATAGGGTACAAGTGAGTTCTCTGTGCTGTTATAGCTAATGATAACTGTATGTATAGGGTACAAGTGAGTGCTCCGTGCTGTTATAGCTAATGATAACTGTATGTATAGGGTACAAGTGAGTTCTCCGTGCTGTAATAGCTAATGATAACTGTATGTATAGGGTATCTGGTTTAATGGTTGATGTAATAATATGCATTTTCATGGGCTTATAGCCTTTGCCTGCTAAACAGCGGTGGGCCACCAACTGTCAGTAAGTAAAGAGGTAGAAATGCTAAATATTGTTGCATCTGAACAGGAATCTTTACAAGACCATATTCAGCTGAAGTAACACTGCAGTAAGAATAATCAGTATAGACATTGTTATACAAACACAGCACCGCCTATGTCTAAGTCTTTGTCCTGCCAGCAACATTAAGCACACACTTATTAATCGCTAACTGTAGAAAAACCACGGGGTAAACTTATCAGCATGAGAAGCAGGTTCACATATACTACATATTTAAGTAGCAAAAACTGTTTCTTTTTCCTCTCTGCCACCTGAGAAGTGGTGAGATTAATCACCCGACACTTGCGCGTTTGGGGTGATTGACATTCCCTGCTTTAGCGAAATTGGTTACACCAGAGCAGGGGGCGACATTGCACAGGATACCTCTTGTGCAAAGATACATTTTGCCGAGCGATGAAACATCACAACTAGCTATTGCAGGTGTTCGAACCTGTCTGCCTGCATGGATGGAAAATTTACCCCTAAGTTGCACACGTCAGCTGCATCTTAGAGAGACAAGACACCCCTTATATGAAAGGGCAATCATCCTGTTTTACAATGACTAGTCTCTTGTCCTTCTAAGTGGTATAGTATAGCTCCATTAGTGCCCACGTCAGTACCACCAGTTGCTGGGCACTTCCTCATTGCATATGATGTCATTACAAACTGCTTAATGGCATCACAAGGTGGTATTCTAAATTCAGAAAGGCTTGTGATCCCCTCCTCATTCTCCAAACTACACCATGGCTAACTGCTCTGTTTGAAATGATGACAGTGTTGTTCTCCACTTTTAAACGGTTAAGAAAATGTACGTTTCCATATGACCATGATACAATTTATTTTACCTTATTTAACAAAGACATGCTCTTGGTGAGCTTCAAGATTTATATGAACATCAGTCATCAATAACCTATATTTTCAGTACGGTAGTAAGGACTTTGTTTCCTTAATGTGTAGTTTAAACTTTGGTCATGTGACTTAACTCAATTCTGAATGCCGCTATGAAGGATCTATGGAATGGGTCACACATTAGGTGATATATGTAGGAGGATCTATGGAATGGGTCACACATTAGGTGATATATGTAGGAGGATCTATGGAATGGGTCACACATTAGGTGATATATGTAGGAGGATCTATGGAATGGGTCACACATTAGGTGATATATGTAGGAGGATCTATGGAATGGGTCACACATTAGGTGATATATGTAGGAGGATCTATGGAATGGGTCACACATTAGGTGATATATGTAGGAGGATCTATGGAATGGGTCACACATTAGGTGATATATGTAGGAGGATCTATGGAATGGGTCACACATTAGGTGATATATGTAGGTTGGCAAACAGAAATAAATGATAATATTGTGATGGATAACTGTCCCATGCCACTGTAGACTACACACAGTCTGAGGACACTACCATGTCAAATGCATCCTCTGGTCCTCACTTGTCATTTGAATGCTCTCTCAGCCATGACAGCAGTCACTGCTGGTGACCTGAGGGGTCCAGTAGCCGTCTGTAAGAGTACAAAAGGGTAGTCTTTACAAAGGGGCCGACTTATCAAGCTCCGTGCCCCTTCAGGCTCGCCGGAAACAGAAGTTATGAAGCAGCAGTCTAAAGACCGCTGCTCCATAACTTGTCCGCCTGCTCTGAGGCTGCCGACAGAAATCAACCCGATCGAATATGTACGATCGGGTTGATTAACACCCCTTGCTAGCGGACCATTGTGGGGCAGCATTGCACCAGCAGTGCAGTGCAGCAGGGGGCGGTATTACAAGAACTGCTGCTGTGCTGTCTGCATTTATCGATGTGCAGCGGACATGATATACTACATCGTATCATGTCCACTCCCACTATGATAAATCTACCTCAAAGACTTTATATCACTATTTTGCTTAAAGGGACAGTCTAGGCCAAAATAAACTTTCTTGATTCAGATAGAGCATGTAATTTGAAACAATTTTCCAATTTACTTTTATCACCAATTTTGCTTTGTTCTCTTGGTATTCTTAGTTGAAAGCTTAACCTAGGAGGTTCATATGCTAATTTCTTAGACCTTTAAGGCCACCTCTTTTCAGATTGCATTTTAACAGTTTTTCACCACTAGGGGGTGTTAGTTCATGTATTTCATATAGATAACACTGTGCTCGTGCACGTGAAGTTATCTGGGAGATGGCACTGATTGGCTAGACTGCAAGTCTGTCAAAAGAACTGAAATAAGGGGGCAGTTTGCAGAGGCTTAGATACAAGATAATCACAGAGGTTAAAAGTATATTAATATAACTGTGTTGGTTATGCAAAACTGGGGAATGGGTAATAAAGGGATTATCTATCTTTTAAAACAATAAAAATTCTGGTGTAGACTGTCCCTTTAAGTCTCCAGCAAATAAAGAGAATGATATCCTAGGTCACTTTACCCCAGATCCCATGAGCTCAACCTAAGCCAAAGCTGTGAAATCAATATATATGCGGGGTTTTTTTAACACCACACCCTTCTCTTTATACAAGTTAATAGGCCTGCCAAAGACTTGTAAAACAATCAGTAATAAAACAAATACAATTCTGCTCTCTCTGACAGAGGAATTTCCCATTTGTTCTTTTAATGTTTTTGAGATAAGTATGCAACCCACAGGTAAGATAGAGTCTGTTAGTAGGGCCATTAATCCAGCAATAAACGCTGATAGAGCACACATCTCCTGAAATGCAGTCCCATCTTTTAACACCCCCAGTATACAGAGCATTCCACAAAGTATCAGTACAACAACATACGTTCATCATGTAACAATGTCCAAGGCCAAAGACGGTTGTCATAAATATAGCTAGGTGAGATAGATAGATAGATAGATAGATAGATAGATAGACTGAGATAGGTGAATGGTATAACATCTTTATTTTCTGTTTATAGTTAGCACATCTACTTTTGATAAATATTTTATATATGAGCTTTATGTGTAACCCATTACTAGCATTATATATATTTCTGGACAAGGCTACAGTGAAAAGCACTCTACCTATTGTTATTAGCTTACTTGTGCAGTCCTAGCTTTATTTGGTGCAGGTCTGGAGATGTAACGTATTTGTATTATTTTGTTTGTATTGGTGAGTATCAGCCAGACTAGACTGACAGAATGCACATGTTTGTGGTATAAATAGCCCCAGAAAGCTTTATTAAAGCTCTATTTACACTAATGGCAGCTAGCATGTGACTTGCAAGAAACAAACTGATCCTATTAAAATATATTGCACTAGCACTTACAATCTTATCTCTCCCAGTAACTAAACCTGCTAAATCTGCCTTAAAGGGATATGAAAACCCAATATTTGTGATTCAGATAGAGAATGCAATTTTATAAAACGTTTCCAATTGACTTCTATTATCTAACTAGCTGCTCTTGCACAACTGCTGCTATATAGTGCTGCAATCTAGTGCTCTTGCACAACTGCTGCTATATAGTGCTGCAATCTAGTGCTCTTGCACAACTGCTGCTATATAGTGCTGCAATCTAGTGCTCTTGCACAACTGCTGCTATATAGTGCTGCCCTCTAGTGCTCTTGCACAACTGCTGCTATATAGTGCTGCAATCTAGTCCTCTTGCACAACTGCTGCTATATAGTGCTGCCCTCTAGTGCTCTTGCACAACTGCTGCTATATCGTGCTGCAATCTAGTGCTCTTGCACAACTGCTGCTATATCGTGCTGCCCTCTAGTGCTCTTGCACAACTGCTGCTATATTGTGCTGCCCTCTAGTGCTCTTGCACAACTGCTGCTATATAGTGCTGCAATCTAGTGCTCTTGCACAACTGATGCTATATAGTGCTGCAATCTAGTGCTCTTGCACAACTGCTGCTATATAGTGCTGCCCTCTAGTGCTCTTGCACAACTGCTGCTATATAGTGCTGCCCTCTAGTGCTCTTGCACAACTGCTGCTATATAGTGCTGCAATCTAGTGCTCTTGCACAACTGCTGCTATATAGTGCTGCAATCTAGTGCTCTTGCACAACTGCTGCTATATAGTGCTGCAATCTAGTGCTCTTGCACAACTGCTGCTATATAGTGCTGCCCTCTAGTGCTCTTGCACAACTGCTGCTATATAGTGCTGCCTTCTAGTGCTCTTGCACAACTGCTGCTATATAGTGCTGCCCTCTAGTGCTCTTGCCCAACTGCTGCTATATAGTGCTGCAATCTAGTGCTCTTGCACAACTGCTGCTATATAGTGCTGCCCTCTAGTGCTCTTGCACAACTGCTGCTATATAGTGCTGCAATCTAGTGCTCTTGCACAACTGTTGCTATATAGTGCTGCCCTCTAGTGCTCTTGCACAACTGCTGCTATATAGTGCTGCCCTCTAGTGCTCTTGCACAACTGCTGCTATATAGTGCTGCCCTCTAGTGCTCTTGCACAACTGCTGCTATATAGTGCTGCCCTCTAGTGCTCTTGCACAACTGCTGCTATATCGTGCTGCAATCTAGTGCTCTTGCACAACTGCTGCTATATAGTGCTGCCCTCTAGTGCTCTTGCACAACTGCTGCTATATCGCGCTGCAATCTAGTGCTCTTGCACAACTGCTGCTATATCGCGCTGCAATCTAGTGCTCTTGCACAACTGCTGCTACATAGTGCTGCCCTCTAGTGCTCTTGCACAACTATTGCTATATAGCGCTGCAATCTAGTGCTCTTGCACAACTGCTGCTATATAGTGCTGCCCTCTAGTGCTCTTGAACAACTGCTGCTATATCGCACTGCAATCTAGTGCTCTTGCACAACTGCTGCTACATAGTGCTGCCCTCTAGTGCTCTTGCACAACTGCTGCTACATAGTGCTGCCCTCTAGTGCTCTTGCACAACTGCTGCTATATAGTGCTGCAATCTAGTGCTCTTGCACAACTGCTGCTATATAGTGCTGCAATCTAGTGCTCTTGCACAACTGCTGCTACATAGTGCTGCAATCTAGTGCTCTTGCACAACTGCTGCTACATAGTGCTGCCCTCTAGTGCTCTTGCACAACTGCTGCTATATAGTGCTCCAGAAATAGTCAGGCTCCTAAGCTTACGTCCATGCTTTTCAACAAAAGATACCAATAGTATGAAGAAAATGTGATAATAGAAGAACATTAGAAAGATCTTAAAAACTGCTGCTCTACCTGGAACAGGAAAGAAAACATTTTGGGTTTCATACCCCTTTAAATACGGAGAATGGATTCCCCAAAACCTAGTTACAGCCACATATTGCTTTACTTCCTGTTTAAAGGGAAAGTAAACAGCAAAAATGTTATTGTTTAAAAAGATAGACAATCCCTTTATTTACCATTCCCCAGTTTAGCATAACCAACACAGTTATATTAATATACTTTTTACCTCTGTGATTACCTTGTATCTAAGCCTCTGCAGACTGCTCCTTATCTCAGTTATATTAATATATGTTTTACCTCTGTGATTACCTTGTATCTAAGCCTCTGCAGACTGCTCCTTATCTCAGTTATATTAATATACTTTTTACCTCTGTGATTACCTTGTATCTAAGCCTCTGCAGACTGCCCCCTTATCTCAGTTATATTAATATACTTTTTACCTCTGTGATTACCTTGTATCTAAGCCTCTGCAGACTGCTCCTTATCTCAGTCATATTAATATACATTTTACCTCTGTGATTACCTTGTATCTAAGCCTCTGCAGACTGCTCCTTATCTCTGTTATATTAATATACATTTTACCTCTGTGATTACCTTGTATCTAAGCCTCTGCAGACTGCCCCCTTATCTCAGTTATATTAATATACTTTTTACCTCTGTGATTACCTTGTATCTAAGCCTCTGCAGACTGCTCCTTATCTCTGTCATATTAATATACTTTTTACCTCTGTGATTACCTTGTATCTAAGCCTCTGCAGACTGCCCCTTATCTCAGTTATATTAATATATGTTTTACCTCTGTGATTACCTTGTATCTAAGCCTCTGCAGACTGCTCCTTATCTCAGTTATATTAATATACTTTTTACCTCTGTGATTACCCTGTATCTAAGCCTCTGCAGACTGCTCCTTATCTCTGTTATATTAATATACATTTTACCTCTGTGATTACCTTGTATCTAAGCCTCTGCAGACTGCCCCCTTATCTCAGTTATATTAATATACTTTTTACCTTTGTGATTACCTTGTATCTAAGCCTCTGCAGACTGCTCCCCTTATCTCAGTTATATTAATATACTTTTTACCTCTGTGATTACCCTGTATCTAAGCCTCTGCAGACTGCTCCCCTTATCTCAGTTATATTAATATACTTTTTACATCTGTTATTACCTTGTATCTAAACCTCTGCAGACTGCTCCCCTTATCTCAGTTATATTAATATACATTTTACCTCTGTGATTACCTTGTATCTAAACCTCTGCAGACTGCTCCCCTGATCTCATCTATATTAATATACATTTTACCTCTGTGATTACCTTGTATCTAAGCCTCTGCAGACTGCTCCCCTTATCTCAGTTATATTAATATACTTTTTACCTCTGTGATTACCTTGTATCTAAGCCTCTACAGATTGCCCCTTATCTCAGTTATATTAATATACTTTTTTACCTCTGTGATTACCTTGTATCTAAGCCTCTGCAGACTGCCCCTTATCTCAGTTATATTAATATACTTTTTACCTCTGTGATTACCTTGTATCTAAGCCTCTGCAGACTGCCCCTTATCTCAGTTATATTAATATACTTTTTACCTCTGTGATTACCTTGTATCTAAGCCTCTGCAGACTGCTCCTTATCTCAGTTATATTAATATACTTTTTACCTCTGTGATTACCCTGTATCTAAGCCTCTGCAGACTGCCCCTTATCTCAGTTATATTAATATACTTTTTACCTCTATGATTACCTTGTATCTAAGCCTCTGCAGACTGCCCCTTATCTCAGTTATATTAATATACTTTGTACCTCTGTAATTACCTTGCCTCCTTATCTCAGATCTTTTGACAGATTTGCATTTCAGTCAATTAGTGCTGACTCTTAAATAACTTCACGTGCGTGAGCTCAGTGTTATCTATATAAAAAAACATTAACTAACACCCTCTAGCTGTGAAAAACTGTCAAATGCATTCAGATGAGAGGCGGCCTTCAGGGGCATAGAAATTAGCATATGAGACTAACTAGGTTTAGCTTTCAACTGGGAATAACAAGAGAAAAAGATAAACATAAATTATGCTTACCTGATAATTTCATTTTCATCTGTGGAAGGAGAGTCCACTGCTTTATTCATTACTTGTGGGAACCTGGCCACCAGGAGGAGGCAGAGAGACCCCAGCCAAAGGCTTAAATACCTCCCCCACTCCCATCATCCCCTAGTCATTCTACCAAGGGAACAAGGAACAGTAGGAAAAATATCAGGGTATAAATGGTGCCAGAAGAATAAAAAGAAATTTAGGTCCGCCCACTGGAGAAACGGACGGGAGCCGTGGACTCTCATCCCACAGATGGAAATGAAATTATCAGGTAAGCATAATTTATGTTTTCCATCTTAATGGGAGGAGAGTCCACTGCTTCATTCATTACATGTGGGAACAAATACCCAAGCTCTAGAGGACACTGAATGAAAAAAACAGGAGGGCAAAAGGAGGTGGACCCTAAACTGAGGGCACCACAGCCTGCAGAACCTTTCTGCTCCACAGAGGCCTCATTCTTAAAGGCCCAAGAGGAGGCCACAGCCCTAGTTGAGTGAGCCATAATCCTCTGAGGAGCCTTATGTCCCACTGTCTTGTAGGCCAAATGGACAGCACTCCTCAACCAAAAAGACAGTGAAGTGGAAGAGGCCCTTTGTCCCCTACGCTTCCCTGTATATACTACAAATAAGGACGAAGTCTGTCTGAAATACTTTGTGGCCTGAAGACAAAACTTCAAGGCTCGAACTACATCCAAGTTATAAAGTAACCTTTCCTTAGACTAAGAAAAGTTAGGACACAAGGAAAGAACTACTATCTCCTGGTTGATGTTACGATCTGACACCACCTTGGGAAGAAACCCCAACCCAGTGCGAAGCACAGCCTTATCAGCGTGAAAGACCAGGTAAGGGGGCTCACATTGCAAGGCCGCTAACTCAGAGATTCTGCGAGCCGAAGCAATAGCCAGTAGAAATAGAACCTTCCAGGAAAGAATTTTAATGGCAAGCGCATGCATAGGCTCAAACGGAGCCCTCTGTAAAAACCTTAAGAACCAAATTTAAACTCCAAGGAGGAGCAGAAGTTCTAAATAACGGTCTGATTCTAGCCAAAGCCTGAACAAAGGACTGAATATCAGGAAGCTCCACTAGCTTCTTGTTTAACAGAACCGATAAGGCCGAAATCTGTCCCTTTAAGGAACTGGTGGGAAGACCCTTATCCAAACCATCTTGGAGAAAGGCCAGAATCCTGGATACCCTAACCTTGTGCCAGGGATATCCACGTTCCTCACACTAGGATAAATAGGTCCTCCACATCTTATGATAGATGCGACAAGTGACCGGTTTCCTGGCCTGAATGAGAGTATCAATCACTCTTTCCGAGAACCCTTTCTTGGCCAAGACTAGGCGTTCAATCTCCACTCAGTCAGCCTCAGAGAATCGAGATTTTGGTGAAGAAAAGGACCCTGAATCAGCAGATCTCTGCGACAGGGTGGGAGACAACGACATTCCCACCAGGTCTGCAAACCACGCCCTTCGTAGCCACAACGGAGCAATCAGAATGGTTGAAGCTTGCTCCTGTTTGATGCGTGCCACCACTCGAGGGAGAAGTGGCAAAAGGAGTAAATATGTAAATTAGGTTGAACTCCCAAGGTGCTGCTAAGGCATCTATCAGCTTTGCCTGGGAATCCCTGGACCGCGACCCGCATTTGGGTAGCTTGAAGTTGAGTCTGGACGCCATGAGATCTATCTCCGGCATCCCCCATCTGTTGCAGATCTCCGCAAACAACAATGGATGGAGAGCCCATTCCCCCGGATGAAACGACTGTCTGCTGAGGAGGTTCACTTCCCAGTTGTCCACACCCGGAATGTGGATCGCTGAGAGCGAGCAGTTGTGGGTCTCTGCCCATTCCAGAATCTGAGACACCTCCCTCATAGCTAGGGAGCTTCTCGTACCCCCCTGATGGTTTATGTACGCCACCGAGGTAATGTTGTCCGACTGGAATCTGATGAAACGGGACAACCCCAAGAGGGGCCAAGACCTCAGAGCGAAGAATATTGCTCGTAGTTCCAAGATATTTATGGGAAGGGTCGACTCCTCTTGAGTCCACCTGACCTGTGCCATTATGGCACCCCAAACAGCTAGGGACCGCGCCATTACACTTAGTGCAGCTCGCTCCTGCTCTGTCTGACAGCGGGAGCGAGCTGCACTAAGTGTAATGGCGCGGTCGGGCTGAGCTGTGACTAGACAGCTGGCCAGATGCGCTCAGTGTAAAAAACAGACCCGCTCAGTAGAGCACAGAGAGCGGGTCTGGAAAAGAAAATTTATGCTTACCTGATAAATGTATTTCTTTTTTGACACGATGAGTCCACGGATCATCTTAATTACTAATGGGATATTCACCTTCTGGTCAGCAGGAGGAGGCAAAGAGCACCACAGCAGAGCTGTTAAATAGCTCCTCCCTTCCCTCTCACTCCAGTCATTCGACCGAAGTTAGGAAAAGTAATGCCGAGAGATCGGACACTCTCCGAGCAGAAGAAATAGTAACAAGAAATAAAACTTTCCAAGATAACAATATCTAAGAAATGCATAGACTCAAACGGAGCCCCTTGAAAAACTTTGAGAATTAAATCAAGACTCCATGGAGGAGCAACTGGTTTGAACACAGGCCTGATCCTGACCAAGGCCTGACAGAATGATTGTACATCTGGAACAGCCGCCAGACATTGCTGTAACAAAAACTAAAATTTATGCTTACCTGATAAATTGATTTCTTCTACGGTAAGACGAGTCCACGGATTCATCCTTTACTTGTGGGATATTATGCTTCCCTACAGGAAGTGGCAAAGAGCACCACAGCAGAGCTGTCTATATAGCTCCTCCCTTAGCTCCACCCCCCAGTCATTCGACCGAAGGTAGAGGAAGAAAACGGAGAAACTACAAGGTACAGAGGTGACTGAGTTTAAATAAAAAAATACAATCTGTCTTAAAATGACAGGGCGGGCCGTGGACTCGTCTTACCATAGAAGAAATCAATTTATCAGTTAAGCATAAATTTAGTTTTCTTCTATAAAGTTAAGACAAGTTTACGGATTCATCCTTTACTTGTGGGATACAATACCAAAGCTACAGGACACGGATGAACGGGAGGGACAAGACAGATGGTTAAACAGAAGGCACCACTGCTTGAAGAACTTTTCTCCCAAAAATAGCCTCCGAAGAAGCAAAGGTATCAAATTTGTAAAATTTGGAAAAGGTATGAAGCGAAGACCAAGTCGCAGCCTTACAAATCTGTTCAACAGAAGCATCATTTTTAAAAGCCCATGTGGAAGCCACCGCTCTAGTAGAGTGAGCTGTAATTCTTTCAGGAGGCTGCTGTCCAGCAGTCTCGTATGCCAAACGAATGATGCTTTTCAGCCAAAAGGCAAGAGAGGTAGCCGTAGCTTTTTGACCTCTACGTTTTCCAGAATAGACAACAAAGAAGATGTTTGACGGAAATCTTTGGTCGCTTTCAAGTAAAACTTCAAAGCACGAACCACGTCCAAGTTGTGCAACAGACGCTCCTTCTTAGAGGAAGGATTAGGACACAGAGAAGGAACAACAATTTCCTGATTGATATTCCTATTATTAACAACCTTAGGAAGGAGTCCAGGTTTGGTACGCAAAACAACCTTATCAGCATGGAAAACAAGATAAGGCGAGTCGCATTGCAATGCAGATAGTTCAGAAACTCTTCGAGCCGAAGAGATAGCAACTAAAAACAGAACTTTCCAAGATAGAAGCTTAATATCTATGGAATGCATAGGTTCAAACGGAACCCCTTGAAGAACTTTAAGAACTAAATCCTAAAATCCTAGGAATCCTGATCTTACTCCATGAGTAGCCTTTGGATTTGCACCAATAAAGATATTTACGCCATATCTTATGATAAATTTTCCTGGTGACAGGCTTTCGAGCCTGAATCAAGGTATCTATGACCGACTCAGAGAAACCCCGCTTGGATAAAATCAAGCGTTCAATCTCCAAGCAGTCAGCCGCAGAGAAACTAGATTTGGATGCTGGAACGGACCTTGAATTAGAAGGTCCTGTCTCAGTGGCAGAGTCCATGGTGGAAGAGATGACATGTCCACCAGGTCTGCATACCAAGTCCTGCATGGCCACGCAGGTGCTATCAAAATCACAGAAGCTCTCTCCTGTTTGATTCTGGCAATCAAACGAGGAAGGAGAGGAAAAGGTGGAAACACATAAGCCAGGTTGAATGACCAGGGTACTGCTAGAGCATCTATCAGTGCTGCCTGAGGATCCCTTGACCTGGACCCGTAACAAGGAAGTTTGGCGTTCTGACGATACGCCATCAGATCCAATTCTGGTGTGCCCCATTGCTGAATCAATTGTGCAAACACCTCCGGATGGAGTTCCCACTCCCCCGGATGAAAAGTCTGACGACTTAGAAAATCCGCTTCCCAGTTCTCCACTCCTGGGATATAGATTGCTGATAGATGGCAAGAGTGAGTCTCTGCCCATCGAATTATTTTGGTAACCTCTATCATCGCTAGAGAACTCTTTGTTCCCCCTTGATGATTGATAAATGCTACAGTCGTGATATTGTCCGACTGGAATCTTATGAATCTGGCCGAAGCCAGCTGAGGCCACGCCTGAAGCGCGTTGAATATCGCTCTCAGTTCTAGAATATTTATCGGGAGGAGAGCCTCCTCCTGAGTCCACAAACCCTGTGCTTTCAGGGAATTCCAGACTGCACAATAGGCTGGCGTCCGTCGTCACTATGACCCACGCTGGCCTGCGGAAACACATTCCCTGGGACAGATGATCCTGTGACAACCACCAAAGAAGAGAGTCTCTGGTCTCTTGATCCAGATTTATCTGAGGAGATAAATCTGCATAATCCCCATTCCACTGTTTGAGCATGCATAGATGCAGTGGTCTGAGATGCAAGCGAGCAAACGGAACTATGTCCATTGCCGCTACCATTAGTCCAATTACCTCCATACACTGAGCCACTGACGGCCGATGAATGGAATGAAGAGCTCGGCAGGTGGTTAAAATCTTTGATTTTCTGACCTCCGTCAGAAAAATCTTCATGTCCACCGAGTCTATCAGAGTTCCCAGGAATGGAACTCTTGTGAGAGGGATAGGTGAACTCTTTTTTACGTTCACCTTCCACCCGTGAGATCTTAGAAAAGCCAACACGATTTTCGTGTGAGACTTGGCTAGTTGGTAAGTCGATGCCTGAATTAAGATATCGTCCAGATAAGGT
Source organism: Bombina bombina (assembly GCF_027579735.1). NCBI lineage: Eukaryota > Metazoa > Chordata > Amphibia > Anura > Bombinatoridae > Bombina > Bombina bombina. Next base: position 8,533,289 of record NC_069500.1, read on the forward strand.
GCCACTGCTATGCCCCGCGGCCTTAGAACTGCCAGAAGGGACCCTAGCACCTTTGTGAAAATTCTGGGAGCTGTGGCCAACCCGAAGGGAAGAGCCACAAACTGGTAATGACTGTCCAGAAAAGCGAACCTGAGGAACTGGTGATGATCTTTGTGGATAGGAATGTGTAGATACGCATCCTTTAAGTCCACGGTGGTCATATATTGACCTTCCTGGATCATTGGCAAAATAGTCTGAATGGTCTCCATCTTGAAAGATGGGACTCTGAGGAATTTGTTTAGGATCTTGAGATCCAAAATTGGTCTGAAAGTTCCCTTTTTTTGGGGAACCACAAACAGATTGGAGTAGAACCATTGCCCCTGTTCTGTTTCCGGAACTGGGCAGCTCACTCCCAAGGAATATAGGTCTTCTATACAGCGTAAGAACGCCTCTCTTTTTGTCTGGTCTACAGACAATTGAGAAAGATGGAATCTCCCCCTTGGGGGGAGAATCTTTGAACTCTAGAAGATACCCCTGGGTTACTATTTCTAAACCCCAGGAGTCCTGAACGTCTCTTGCCCAAGCCTGAGCGAAGAGAGAAAGTCTGCCCCCTACTAGATCCGGTCCCGGATCGGGGGCTACCCATTCATGCTGTCTTGGTGGCAGCAGCGGGCTTCTTGGCCTGTTTACCCTTGTTCTAAGACTGATTAGGTCTCCAGACTGACTTGGACTGAGCAAAATTCCCCTCTTGCTTTGCGGCAGGGGAAGAGGTAGAGGGACCACCTTTGAAGTTCCGAAAGGAACGAAAATTATTTTGTTTGGTCCTCATCTTATTCGTCTTATCCTGAGGAAGGGCATGGCCTTTCCCTCCAGTGATGTCTGAAATGATCTCTTTCAGTTCAGGCCCGAATAGGGTCTTACCCTTCAAAGGGATGGCTAAAAGCTTAGCTTTTGATGACACATCAGCAGACCAGGACTTAAGCCATAACGCTCTACGCGCTAAAATGGCAAAACCTGAATTCTTTGCCGCTAATTTAGCCAATTGAAAAGCGGCATCTGTAATGAAAGAATTAGCTAGCTTGAGAGCCCTAATGCTATCCAAAATATCATCTAATGGGGTCTCAACCTGAAGAGCCTCTTCCAGAGCCTCGAACCAAAAGGACGCTGCAGTAGTTACAGGAACAATGCACGCTATAGGTTGCAGAAGAAAACCTTGGTGAACAAATATTTTCTTCAGAAGACCCTCTAATTTTTTATCCATAGGATCTTTGAAAGCACAACTGTTTTCGATAGGTATAGTTGTACGCTTAGCCAGGGTAGAAATAGCTCCCTCCACCTTAGGGACCGTCTGCCACGAGTCCCGCACGGCGTCAGATATGGGAAACATTTTCTTAAAAGTAGGAGGGGGAGCGAACGGAATACCTGGTCTATCCCACTCCTTAGTAACAATTTCCGAAATCCTCTTAGGGACCGGAAAAACATCAGTGTAGGCAGGAACCTCTAGGAATCTGTCCATTTTACACAATTTCTCTGGAACTACAATAGGGTCACAATCATCCAGAGTCGCTAAAACCTCCCTGAGCAATAAGCGGAGCTGTTCTAGTTTAAATTTAAAAGCCGTCATATCTGAGTCTGTCTGAGGGAACATATTTCCTGAATCAGAAATCTCTCCCTCAGCCAGCAAATCCCTCACCCCCAACTCAGAACATTGTGAGGGTACATCGGATATGGCTAATAAAGCGTCAGAGGGCTCAGCGTTTGTTCTCACACCAGACCTACTGCGCTTCCCCTGCAACCCAGGCAGCTTAGATAAAACCTCTGTGAGGGTAGTATTCATAACTGCGGCCATATCTTGCAGGGTTAAAGAATTAGACGCACTAGAAGTACTTGTCGTTGCTTGTGCGGGCGTTAACGGTTGTGACACTTGGGGAGAATTAGATGGCAAAACCTGATTCTCTTCTGACTGAGAATCATCCTGCGACATACTTTTAGTAGCTAAAATATGTTCTTTACAATTTATTGACCTTTCAGTGCATGAGGGACACATTCTAAGTGGAGGTTCCACAATGGCTTCTAAACATATTGGACATTGACTTTCCTCAATGTCAAACATGTTGAATAGGCTAGTAATGACTACAAACAAGCATGAAAAAAATAACAATCTTAAAAAACGGTACTGCGCCTTTAAGAGAAAAAAAAGCATACACGTTCTGCAAAACAGTCTAAACATGCACCAAATTTTTCAAAATTTTATATGTAGACCCACTATAGGTAGTTAAGATTGCACCACAAATTTTTTTATCAATTAACCCCTTAATGTCCAAACCGGATCGAAAATAGGCCCAGATCCGGAAAAAAAAAACCTCAGCACCTTGCCACAGCCCTGCTGTGGCCCTACCTGCCCTCAGGGAAAGTGTGTAGTAAAAGCTTCGATTTGGCCCAACACATACACCAGGGCCCTCAGGAGTTAGAGCTTGCTGCTTGCTGACAAACTAACTGTGCATCTGAGGCGCGAAAATAGGCCCCGCCCATCTCACTCGATGTTTCCTGAGCCTTAAAGAACCGCACCAGAGCGGTTATAACTAGCCATGTGGGTTCATAGACCCTAAAGATAAGCCATGTGTGCCCTAATAAAGTTGCCCAAAACGTTCATTGCCCACAAAAACGTTAAAGCACTCCCATCCAAAAAACGTTTGCTCACAAACATATTACATTCAGTGTCAACCATATATGTAATTGGCCCCATAAGCAAGCTAAGTAATGCCCTTCTTTTAGCTCTAGGATTACTGCTTACCCTTACCCTCCTGGGTATAATGTTAGCCTTTCTGAAATACACAGTCTCTCCAGAAAAAATATGACTGAACATACCTCATTGCTGCATAGCACGAAACCGTTCCTCACACTGAAGTTTCCTGTACTCCTCAGCCTCTGTGGGAACAGCAATGGACATTAGTTACAAATGCTAAGATCATCATCCTCCAGGCAGCAGTCTTCATCCATCTGCTGCCTGAGAGTAAATAGTACAAACCGGTACCATTTAAAAATAACAAACTCTTGATTGAAGAATTCAAAACGAATATTTTATCACCTCTTTCACTTTACCCTTCCTAGTACTTAGAGTAGGCAAAGAGAATGACTGGGGGTGGAGCTAAGAGAGGAGCTATATAGACAGCTCTGCTGTGGTGCTCTTTGCCACTTCCTGTAGGGAAGGATAATATCCCACAAGTAAAGGATGAATCCGTAGACTCGTCTTACCTTTATAGAAGAAAAAGATAATGCCAAGATTTGTCCCTTTAGGGAACTCGTCAAACCTTTTCTCCAAACCTTCTTGGAAAAAAGACAAAATTCTAAGAATCATAACTCTACTCCATGGGTAGCCCTTGGATTCACACCAATAGAGACATTTACACCAAATCTTATGGTAAATCCTTCTAGTAACAGGCTTACAAGCCTGAATCATGGTCTCTATGACCGAGTCAGAAAAACAGAATTTATGCTTACCTGATAAATTACTTTCTCCAACGGTGTGTCCGGTCCACGGCGTCATCCATTACTTGTGGGAATATTCTCTTCCCTAACAGGAAATGGCAAAGAGCACAGCAAAAGCTGTCCATATAGCCCCTCCTCAGGCTCCGCCCCCCAGTCATTCGACCGACGGTTAGGAGAAAAAAAGGAGAAACTATAGGGTGCCGTGGTGACTGTAGTGTATAAAGAAAGACATTTTTTAAACCTGATTAGGAAACCAGGGCGGGCCGTGGACCGGACACACCGTTGGAGAAAGTAATTTATCAGGTAAGCATAAATTCTGTTTTCTCCAACATTGGTGTGTCCGGTCCACGGTGTCATCCATTACTTGTGGGAACCAATACCAAAGCTTTAGGACACGGATGAAGGGAGGGAGCAAATCAGGTTACCTAAATGGAAGGCACCACGGCTTGCAAAACCTTTCTCCCAAAAATAGCCTCCGAAGAAGCATAAGTATCAAATTTGTAGAATTTGGCAAAAGTGTGCAGAGAAGACCAAGTCGCTGCCTTACATATCTGATCAACAGAAGCCTCGTTCTTGTAGGCCCATGTGGAAGCCACAGCCCTAGTAGAGTGAGCTGTGATTCGTTCAGGAGGCTGCCGTCCGGAAGTCTCATAAGCCAATCGGATAATGCTTTTCAGCCAGAAAGAAAGAGAGGTAGCAGTAGCTTTTTGACCTCTCCTCTTACCAGAGTAAACGACAAACAAAGATGAGGTTTGTCTAAAATCCTTTGTTGTTTCTAAATAGAACTTTAAAGCACGAACTACATCTAAATTGTGTAACAAACGTTCCTTCTTTGAAACTGGATTCGGACACAGAGAAGGAACAACTATTTCCTGGTTAATATTCTTGTTGGAAACAACTTTTGGAAGAAAACCAGGCTTAGTACGCAAAACAACCTTATCTGAATGGAAAACCAGATAGGGTGGATTACACTGCAAAGCAGATAATTCAGAAACTCTTCTAGCAGAAGAAATAGCAACCAAAAACAGAACTTTCCAAGATAGTAACTTAATATCTATGGAATGTAAAGGTTCAAACGGAACCCCTTGAAGAACTGAAAGAACTAAATTAAGACTCCAAGGAGGAGTCATGGGTCTGTAAACAGGCTTGATTCTGACCAAAGCCTGAACAAAAGCTTGTACATCTGGCACAGCTGCCAGTCATTTGTGTAACAAGACAGATAAAGCAGAAATCTGTCCCTTTAGAGAACTCGCTGACAACCCTTTATCCAAACCTTCTTGGAGAAAGGAGAGAATCTTTGGAATTTTAATCTTACTCCAGGAGAATCCCTTGGATTCACACCAACAGATATATTTTTTCCATATTTTATGGTAAATCTTTCTAGTCACAGGTTTTCTGGCTTGGACCAGAGTATCTATCACAGAATTTGAAAACCCACGCTTGGATAAAATCAAGCGTTCAATTTCCAAGCAGTCAGCTGCAGAGAAACTAGATTTGGATGTTCGAATGGACCTTGTACTAGAAGATCCTGTCTCAAAGGTAGCTTCCATGGTGGAGCCGATGACATATTCACCAGGTCTGCATACCAAGTCCTGCGTGGCCACGCAGGAGCTATCAGAATCACAGAGGCCTTCTCCTGTTTGATCCTGGCTATGAGCCTGGGAAGGAGAGGAAACGGTGGAAACACATACGCTAGGTTGAACGACCAAGGCGCCACTAATGCATCCACTAGAGTCGCCTTGGGATCCCTGGATCTGGACCCGTAGCAAGGAATCTTGAAGTTCTGACGGGACGCCATCAGATCCATGTCTGGAATGCCCCATAATTGGGTTAACTGGGCAAAGACCTCCGGGTGGAGTTCCCACTCCCCCGGATGGAAAGTCTGACGACTCAGATAGTCCGCCTCCCAGTTGTCTACTCCTGGGATGTGAATTGCAGATAGATGGCAGGAGGGATCCTCCGCCCATTTGATGATCTTGGACACCTCGCTCATCGCCAAGGAACTCTTTGTTCCCCCCTGATGATTGATGTACGCAACAGTCGTTATGTTGTCCGACTGAAACCTTATGAACCTGGCTTCCGCTAGTTGAGGCCAAGCCAGGAGCGCATTGAATATTGCTCTTAGTTCCAAAATGTTTATCGGGAGAAGAGACTCTTCCCGAGACCATAGACCCTGAGCTTTCAGAGAGTCCCAGACCGCGCCCCAACCCAAGAGGCTGGCGTCGGTCGTGACAATGACCCACTACTGACTGCGGAAACTCATTCCCTGAGACAGATGATCCTGGGTCAACCACCAGAGAAGTGAATCCCTGGTTACCTGGTCTACTTGAATTTGGGGAGACAAGTCTGTATAGTCCCCATTCCACTGTTTGAGCATGCACAGCTGTAATGGTCTTAAATGAATTCGAGCAAAAGGAACCACGTCCATTGCTGCAACCATTAGTCCTATTACTTCCATGCACTGAGCTATGGAGGGCTGAGGAATAGAATGAAGAACTCGACAAGCGTTTAGAAGCTTTATCTTTCTGACTTCTGTCAGGAAGATCTTCATTTCCACAGAATCTATTATTGTTCCCAGAAAAGGAACCCTTGTGGACGATGACAGTGAACTCTTTTCTATGTTCACCTTCCACCCGTGAGATCTGAGAAAGGCCAACACAATGTCTGTATGAGCCCTTGCTTTGGAAAGAGACGATGCTTGGATTAGGATGTCGTCTAGGTAAGGTGCTACAGCGATGCCCCTCGGCCTTAGGACCGCTAGAAGGGACCCTAGCACCTTTGTGAAAATTCTGGGAGCGGTGGCTAAACCGAATGGAAGAGCCACGAACTGGTAATGTTTGTCCAGAAAGGCGAACCTCAGGAACTGATGATGAATTTTGTGGATTGGGATATGCAGATACGCATCCTTTAGGTCCACGGTAGTCAAATATTGACCCTGCTGGATTGTCGTCAAGATTGTCCGAATGGTTTCCATTTTGAAAGATGGAACTCTGAGGAACTTGTTTAATATCTTTAAATCCAGAATTGGCCTGAAAGTTCCCTCTTTTTTGGGAACTACAAACAGGTTCGAGTAAAACAAGTCAAAAGGGTGTGTGAGCTGTTCCTAAGCTGGCCAGAATTGCCTATCTCCTAATTGCACTTCTCACAATTTGTGCAATCAAATCAAAGGGAATTGAAACAAGGGTTTGGAGATGGCGCCAAAGGCTATCTGGTATGAAAAATTGGAAAGTGGGAATCACCAAAAATAAATTAATTTAAAAAAAAAAAAAAAAAAATTTAAAAAAATATAAGGAATTTATAAAATATATAAGATCATATACATATAAAGTTGTGACTCCGATGCGTTATTAACACTGTTGGTAATGAGGCAATGAACTGTTGGAAATAAATAAATTCAATTTATTAGAACAATCTATCATAAAACAGTTAATATACTTAATAGTATTATAAAACAATAAGTTGCAATAGAATCATAAAACCACAATGGCACTTATATCTAAATAAAAAATGCACTAGTAATGAAATGGCTATTCAGTGAAGGTGAAATAACACAAGATCGATTACATGCATTATGTGCTACTTAGGAACCGGGTTATATAAACCTGACTGGACGACTGTATAAGTTAATTTTGAACAATAAATTGCGATAGGCACAGTCTCTAAAACACAATATACATGATTCCAAAAAATAGATGAATAGTCTTTGGATATGGGTTGGCGAATTGCACAATAAAATCCTTAAGGTGCTGGTATAACTAAAAATTTTGAAGTCTTCACCCCCACTCCTGAGGGTCTTTCAAATCACACAGTCAGTAGCAGGCACTTACCCGGTGCTCCGATGTTATGGGCGGGTGTCTTTACTCCGCTCACCTTTAACGCACCTGTACCAATCGATAATGCCTTTAGTTGAATCTTCAAACAAAGTTTTGCTTCAAAGTGTGCACACTTCAGGTCCTCTTTGAAATATTGCTCCTACCGTCTCCTACCGTCTTCGCTCAGTACTTAGGTCAATCAACTTAGTTCTGGCGTTGCGGTCCTGGGAGTTTTCTATATACTAATATATACATAATTAAAATGCCAATCGATTAAAAGATTGTACATTTAAAAGATCAAAATAGAAGGAGAACTGACTAATTAGCCAATAGCCAAATGGCTAGGATTGAGGCTTTATACATTGGAGGTCTGGGGTTTGATTTCAACCAATCATTAAGAAAGAAGCATAATTTTATTTGAGATATTGCCTTACGAATATAGACATTCCAAGTTAAGGTAGAACATTAGGGTAGAACATGTCAGATTGGAACATCCATGATAGCCTAATGGTATAGTTGTTAGACTCCAACTGCAAGGGTTGCGAGATCGAATCCAAGCTAATAATAAAAAATCTTTTTCTTTAAACCTTTGTTTTTTCTTTACTTTTTCTTTACATATTTATTTTTGAACTAGTTTATTCTAACAAAGATTCCTAAATTCAAATAAATCAGAAAATAAGGAATACAAGTAATATACACTATGAGATCGCACATTAGAATAAATACAGGCCAACAAAAGGTCAAATAATATTATTGGTGTCATTTAAGAGAACATCCAGTATAGCATAATGGTTAGGTGGTTAGACTTCTTACGCAAGGGGTGCGAGTTCGATTCTAAGCAGGGATTAAACTTTTTTAATTTTACCGTTTGATTAAGTCTAATCATATAAACAATTTTTCTTTTCGAGCGACTACAGATTACAATATAGAGTTAAATATACATATGAAGTTGAGGCTTTCTGTGGTACTATGGGGTGATGGAATGTTGGGGTGAATAATTGGAACAATAAAATTGGAAATAGGATTGAGTTGCTTTTAAACGGTAACATATCAATGTGTGGATTATTTGAGTGATTAAGGCTTTTTTTAATTAATACCGGTAAAATAAACCTGCATCGAAAATGGGTTACATATAATGAACATGACATGAGGCAAAATAAGCAATAAAAATGAAATGAAGGAATCAACTGATTTATTAAAAGGCACGTATAGGGTTAATGGAGGAACCCTTTAAAAAAGGGATCACAGCTGGAGGAAGGTATCTTGACAAAGGCTCCCTGGTGAGCTGAAACGCGTAGACCATACCAGTATCCGGCTTACTTTTGAAAAGACACAGACACGACAAGCTCCCAGGACCGCAACGCCAGAACTAAGTTGATTGACCTAAGTACTGAGCGAAGACGGTAGGAGCAATATTTCAAAGAGGACCTGAAGTGTGCACACTTTGAAGCAAAACTTTGTTTGAAGATTCAACTAAAGGCATTATCGATTGGTACAGGTGCGTTAAAGGTGAGCGGAGTAAAGACACCCGCCCATAACATCGGAGCACCGGGTAAGTGCCTGCTACTGACTGTGTGATTTGAAAGACCCTCAGGAGTGGGGGTGAAGACTTCAAAATTTTTAGTTATACCAGCACCTTAAGGATTTTATTGTGCAATTCGCCAACCCATATCCAAAGACTATTCATCTATTTTTTGGAATCATGTATATTGTGTTTTAGAGACTGTGCCTATCGCAATTTATTGTTCAAAATTAACTTATACAGTCGTCCAGTCAGGTTTATATAACCCGGTTCCTAAGTAGCACATAGTGCATGTAATCCATCTTGTGTTATTTCACCTTCACTGAATAGCCATTTCATTACTAGTGCATTTTTTATTTAGATATAAGTGCCATTGTGGTTTTATGATTCTATTGCAACTTATTGTTTTATAATACTATTAAGTATATTAACTGTTTTATGATAGATTGTTCTAATAAATTGAATTTATTTATTTCCAACAGTTCATTGCCTCATTACCAACAGTGTTAATAACGCATCGGAGTCACAACTTTATATGTATATGATCTTATATATTTTATAAATTCCTTATATTTTTTAAAAAAAAATTTTTTTAAATTAATTTATTTTTGGTGATTCCCACTTTCCAATTTTTCATACCAGATAGCCTTTGGCGCCATCTCCAAACCCTTGTTTCAGGTTTGAGTAAAACCCCAGACCTTGTTCCCCTGAGAGGACTGGGTTTATCACTCCCATCTTTAATAGGTCTCTTACACAATGTAAGAATGCCTGTTTTTTTTATCTGGTCTGAAGATAAGCGAGACAGGTGGAACCTTCCCTTTGGAGGAAGTCCCTTGAACTCTAGCAGGTATCCCTTGGAGACTATTTCTAGTGCCCTGGGATCCGGAACGTCTCTTGCCCAAGCCTGAGCAAAGAGAGATAACCTGCCCCCTACTAGATCCGGTCCCGGATCAGGGGCTACCCCTTCATGCTGTCTTGGTAGCAGCAGTAGGTTTCTTGGTCTGTTTACCTTTGTTCCAGCCTTGCACGGGCTTCCATGCAGGTTTGGGCTGGGCCGCGTTACTGTCTTGTCTAGCGGCAGTGGAGTTATTAGCCGGTCCGTTCCTGAAATTGCGAAAGGAACGAAAATTAGACTTGTTCTTAGCCTTAAAAGGCCTATCCTGTGGGAGGGTATGGCCCTTACCCCCAGTGATGTCTGAAATAATTTCCTTCAATTCCGGCCCAAAAAGGGTCTTACCCTTGAAAGGAATATTAAGTAACTTAGTCTTGGACGACACATCTGCCGACCAGGATTTTAGCCAAAGCGCTCTCCGCGCTACTATAGCAAAACCTGAGTTTTTCGCCGCCAATTTCGTTATTTGAAAAGCGGCATCCAATATAAAGGAATTAGCTAACTTTAGTGCGTGAATTCTGTCCATGACTTCTTCATAGGAAGTCTCTTTCTGGAGCGACCTTTCTAATTCCTCGAACCAAAAGGACGCTGCTGAGGTGACAGTAATAATACACGTAGCTGGTTGAAGGATGAAACCTTGCTGAACAAAAATCTTTTTAAGCACTCCTTCCAATTTTTTATCCATAGGATCTTTGAAAGCGCAGCTGTCCTCTATAGGAATAGTTGTGCGCTTCGCTAATGTTGAAACAGCTCCCTCAACCTTCGGGACCGTCTGCCATGCGTCCCTTCTAGGGTCTACAATGGGAAACATTTTCTTAAATATAGGTGGTGGGGCAAAGGGTATACCCGGCTTCTCCCACTCCTTATCCACTATATTCGCTACCCTCTTGGGTATTGGAAAGGCGTCATCGTGCACTGGGACCTCTAAGAATTTGTCCAATTTGCACAACTTCTCTGGTACTACCATAGAATCACAGTCATCCAGAGTAGCTAATACCTCCTTAAGCAAGGCGCGGAGATGTTCTAGCTTAAACTTAAATGCTACTATATCAGGTTCTGCCTGTTGAGAAATTTTTCCTGAGTCAGAAATTTCTCCCTCAGACAGCCCTTCCCTCACAGCCAATTCCGATTGATGTGAGGGTAAAATAGATAAGGCATCGTCAGCGTCTAATTGTTCATCCTTTTTATCTGTATTTAAAACTGAACAATCACGCTTTCTCTGAAATGCTGGCAGTTTGGATAAAAGATTTGCTATAGAATTATCCACTACTGCTGTTAATTGTTGCATAGAAATAAGTACTGGCGCGCTAGGTGTCGCCTGCGCGGGCAAAGCTGTTGTAGACACAGAAGGAGAGGATGTAGAACTATCCCCACTACCTTCATTAGATGAATCATCTTGAGCAACATTATGAAATGTAACAGAGCTGTCCTTACTTTGTTTGGACGCTATGGTACAATTATCACAAACACTCAAAGGGGGGACCACATTGGTCTCCATACACACAGAACATAGGTTATCTGATGGCACAGACATGTTAAACAGATTTAGGCAGGCAAACAATGCAATAAAAATGATTTTAAACAAAAGCGTTACTGTCTCTTTAAATAATAAAATGACACACTTTATTTCTGAATGTTCAAAAAACTATGAAGTGTCTTAATGCTTTGAAAGTATTGTACAGCAAAAATGGAGACTCTAGCCCTTAAAACAAGCAAACCGGAGCTAATTGTTGGATTTAACCGTTTTTATACACTACAATCCCTGCTACAGCTTTGCTGTAGCTTTTTACCTTCCTTAGGGGTCAACCACCACAGAAATAAGCCTTCTGGAGTCACTTTCTGAGCCACAGGACCCTCCCACATGAATCTGCATGCACTGCCTTGAAATCAACTGCGCAGCTGAAGCGCCAAAATGAGGCCTCCTCCCTCAGTATACTAGAGTGAAGGGGCCTTCCTGACTAGATTTAGGCGTCTAAAACAAGCCAGATCAAATAAAAAACGTCCCCAAGTGTATAAAAGCTTATAAAACATTTCAAATGCCATGATATTGTAAGAAAAAACAATCGATTTGGCCCATAATAGTGTCTACCAGCATAAAAAACAAAAAGGGGAAGCCTGTTATCTTTTTTGCTGAGTTCAAAGAAAAATGGCTTACCGTTTTCCCTGAGGGGAAAAATGACTGTCATCTAGCATTAGCCTGTGTTGTTAGAAGGAGACTAGTCATACCTGAAGCAGATGAGTCTGCAAACTGTTACCCCCAACTGAAGTTCTCTGCTTTCAACAGTCCTGCGTGGTAACAGCAATGGATTTTAGTTACTTGTGCTAAAATCATAGCCCTCTTAAACAGAAATCTTCATCACTTTTCTGTTGTAGAGTAAATAGTACAAGCCAGCACTATTTTAAAATAACAAACTCTTGATAGAAGAAATAAAAACTACAACTAAACACCACAAACTCTTCACCATTCCCGTGGAGATGCTACTTGTTCAGAGCGGCAAAGAGAATGACTGGGGGGCGGAGCCTGAGGAGGGGCTATATGGACAGCTTTTGCTGTGCTCTTTGCCATTTCCTGTTAGGGAAGAGAATATTCCCACAAGTAATGGATGACGCCGTGGACCGGACACACCAATGTTGGAGAAATCCCCATTTGAATAAAAGTAAACGTTACTTCAGAGAAACTAGATTTGGGTGAAGGAAGGGCCCCTGAATCCGAAGAACTTTCCTCAACGGAAGTCTCCAGGGTGGTAGAGATGTCATCTCCACCAGATCTGCATACCAAATCCTGCAAGGCCAGGTCGGTGCTATGAAGATCACTGAGGCCCTTTCCTGTCTGATTCAAGCAATTACTCAAGGAAGAAGAACAAACGGAGAAAACAGGTATGCTATCAGTTACACCTGGGGGTCTCTGGACCTCAACCCGTATCTCGTGAGCTTGGCATTTTGTCGCGATGCCATGAGATCTAATTTCGGCTGACCCCACTTGAAAATCAGGCTGGAGAACACTTCCTCGTTCCTCCCTGAGGATTGAAGTAAGCCACTGACGTTATGTTCCAACTGGAACCTGAAAAACTGTACCGAGGCTAACTGGGGGCCAGGCCAGAAGAGCATTGTATATCGCTCTCAGTTCCAGAATGTTTATGGGTAGAACAGATTCCGACCGAGTCCATGTTCCTTGAGCCCTTAGAGAGCCCCAGACTGCACCCCCCCTAGAAGGCTGGCATCTGTTGCGACAATCACCTAAGATGGTCTGCGAAAGCAGATTCCCTCGGAGAGATGATCCAGAAACAACCACCATAGTAGAGAATTCCTTGTCTCCTGCTCAAGTCGTAATCGAGGAGAGAAGACCGCATAATCTCCGTTCCATTGTCTGAGTATGCTAAACTGTAGAAGTCTGAAATGGAAGCGAGCAAATGGGATGATGTCAATTGTCGCCACCATCAGCCCGATTAACTCCATGCACTGGTGGCTGAGAAGAGGACTGAAGGACTAAACAAGCATCGATAATCTTTAAAAATCTTCATAGACAGGGAGTCTATTATGGTTCCTAAGAAAGTTACCTTTGCAATTGGAACTAAGAAACTCTTTCCTAAATTCACCTTCCACTTGAGAAAACACAGGAAGGATAATATCGTGTCCGTGTGAGATCTTGCTTGATGTAAGGATGGCGCCTGGACTAGGATGTCGTCCAGATAGGGCGTCAATGCAATGCCCCTTAATCGAAGCATCGTCAACAGTGATCCCAGAACCCTTGATAAAATCCTGGAAGCTGTGGCAAGACCGGAGGGAAGAGCCACAAAGTGGCAGAGTCTGTCCAGGAAGGTAAACCGTAGGAACTTGTGATGATCTCTGTGAACGAGAACATACAGATATGCATCCTTTAACTCCATGTTTGTCATAAATTGACCCCCTTGGAACAACGGAAGAAAAATTTGTTTAGACCCTTGAGATCTAAAATAGGTCTGAAGGTTCCCTCTTATTTGGGAACAACAAACAAGTTGGAATAAAATCCCAGACTCTGTCCCTGAGACCGAACAGGAACTATCACTCCCAAGTCAGAGAGGTCTCCTATGCAGAGTAAGAACGCCTTTCTTCTACTGCAGATAATCTTAAAAACAAAGACCTGCCCCTGGGAGAAAAAATCCTGACGCTATATTGTATCCCAGGGATACAGAATCCTCCCGGATTGGGGACAGACCTGTCATGCTGACTGAGATTCATCAGCAGGATCTCCAGATTCCAAGATTAACTGAGTCAACAGTAAAAGTTGGACAACTCCTGCTTGGAAGAAAAGTTGAACAACTTCCTTTGAAAAATCGAAAGGAAGTGAACTATACTGACAACTGCTTTCAAATTCTGAGGGAAGGGATTACCCTTACCTCACGTAATATCAGAGAAGTTCTTTAAATGTATTTCCTCGTAATGGGAATCAAACTTGAGTTGTCAAAGTCTTAAGTTGCTGCTCTAACCTTATACTAATTCAGAGCACTAAACAAGGTCTTCCCCTTGTAGGGAATCACCAAAAATGTATACTCATATGAGGCATTCGCAGTCTGAACGTTCTGCTGGCCTTATAGCAAAGTCTGAAATCCTAGCTCCCACTTTAAAAACCTTTAAGTGGAGCATCTGACAGAGCATCGTTAGCTAACTTAATCACTTCAACCCTATTCTGGATTTCTTCGAGAGGAGTGTCTGTCCTGATAGAACAGACAACACATCAACCAGTATGCCACTGCACCGGTGACAAAGTAATGCAAACCGCAGGTAGTTGTAACTCGGACATACACACCCTTCCTGGGTCCCATTGTGAAAGAGTCCGCTAAATCTGGAGAAAATGGGATGCCCAGTTTCTCCCTATCCTTCCAATCATCCTTATAAAGTTGCTGGAATTAAAAGAATTGACTACGCCAAATCGGCTTCGTCCAGGGTAGCTCAAACCTCCTAAAATAACCAATGGCGGTGCTCAAGCTTAACTGAAAGAAAACACTTCAGTATCAGACAAAGAAATTACACAGACAGAGTCTGAGCTTTCCCCTTATATACTACCGAAGTATCCTCCTCTTCATGCTTCAGTATCAGACAAAGGAATTACACAGACAGAGTCTGAGCTTTCCCCTTATATACTACCGAAGTATCCTCCTCTTCATGCTTCAGTATCAGACAAAGGAATTACACAGAGTCTGAGCTTTCCCCCTTATATACTACCGAAGTATCCTCCTCTACAGTACTACCGTTACTGTTTCTTTAAATGTTAAAGAGAAACTTTCGTATGTGGGTGAGCAGAGATGATTTAGTAGCTCACAGAACAGATTCTAATGTCTCATTAAGTTTAGTTTAAGTTTTTTGTTCAAAGGTAAGCAGGGGTGTATCGGTACATAAGTCCGTTGTCACTCAAGATTGCTGCCTCAGCAAACCCCCTCTACACCTCAGCTTAACGCAGCTGAGGTGCCTGTCAGCCCATCCGTAGAAGATTTTGCTGTAACAGAAGCGCTGCTCTAATCGCCAACACCTTGACCAAAACAACTGTAACAGAAGCGCTGCTCTAAGCGCCAACATGAACTAAACGGCTGTAACAGAAGCGCTGCTCTAAGTGCCGACATGAACTAAACGGCTGTAACAGAAGCGCTGCTCTAAGCGCCGACATGAACTAAACGGCTGTAACAGAAGCGCTTCTCTAAGCGCCAACACCTTAAAAATAAACAGCCCGTTCCGAAAACCGGAAGAAAAGGAACAGCTGCGCAACTAAAAAAGGCGCCACCTAGCCCTCTGCCACCATTACAAGCTTTACAAATAATTGCAAAGTTCATATGTTTTAACATTAAAAAAACCCTACGCACTGAGCCTGCTCTAGTGTTCATGCAGCAGCGCCCAAGCCCGTAATAGTTAATATGTACTCTCCCGGTCGGTTAAAATTATGTTATGAAAAAACCACCGGGAGATGAGGTACATGTCTCTTTCAGTCCCAGTGCCTGCGTCTAAGTCTGCCTACCCCCTGCTAACGCAGTAGGAGAATCTATCAACTTTAATGAAGGCTTGTAAGTCAAAACTGTCATAGTGCCCCCTAACATCATCGAAGAATCTATTCCTTATTGGTAATGAGGCTTTGAATAAAATAATACCGTGCTCATTTTTTTTTCTGAGATCTTCTTTCTATCCCTAGACAAAAAGTTAGCACTGACAGCAAGGCAGATCCCAGGTTTAAGAGGTCCTCTCCCTCCCATTGACCTGTGGAAAAAAAGGCATGCTGAGTAATCATTTTCCTCAGACTAAGGCATACAGGGCAGCAAATACATGGAGGCGCAGTGAGAATTATGTCCCACAAGTTCCCATTGCTTTAAAGCCACCAAAAAGCTCTACTGTAGAGACTGATATGGGATACGGCTACACCCTAGGACAAAGCTGGCACTACTTTAAAAATAATAAACTCTTGATTGAAGAATCTTTTCTAACACCTCACTTTACCTCTTCCTATCACTAACGTAGGCAAAGAGAATGACTGGAGTGGGAGGGAAGGGAGGAGCTATTTAACAGCTCTGCTGTGGTGCTCTTTGCCTCCTCCTGCTGACCAGGAGGTGAATATCCCATTAATAATTAAGATGATCCGTGGACTCATCGTGTCTTAAAAAAGAAACACTATTTTTTAATAAAAGTTCACAGGGAATATTAGATTACATAAAACTAGCACTAATATAATGTTATATAATTCTGCACTACGTGCAGAATTATATAAAATTATTTTCTATGTTTACTGGCCCTTTAATAATAGTAGCCATCTTCACTGGAACTGGGAAGGTCTGAGGCACCATCCTGTACTCGAAAACCCCATCTAGCTTAGGGATCGAAGGTTAATCCGGAAGTTTTGGCTCTGGAACCTCCAACGTAGCAAGCACTTCTTTCAGAAAAAAGCACAAATGCTCCATCTTAAATTTAAAATCTGGCTCCTCCGCTGCCAGAGGTCTAGAAGACGCTGATTCCGCCCCAGAGAGAGGACGCCCTCATCAGCGTATAATCTATCAGAGACATCCAGTGGATAAGATGACCCCTGGGACAGAATGCTATGTCTTTCCCTTTGCTTGCGCTTCACAGGGAGTGGTAAGGCATGGAATGCCACAGAAACCGCCGTTTGTAGCTGGGTAGTGAAATCTGGCGGCCAAGAGGCCACTCCCGCGGGAGGATCATTCGGGCCCTGGGGAGCTGCATGTGTGATCGGAGATGAATGTAGGGAACGCACCTAGCTGGATGGAGAACCCTCAGAGGTGGACGGCTCAGTAGTGCTAAATATCTTATTCTTTTTAGATATTGCAATCTTATCAAAGCATGTGGAACAGAGTTGAGCAGGCGGATCAACCTGCACCTCCTCGCAATAAACACAGGTATTAAATTTAATTAAAGAGGGGGTATCCTCTAACATATCAGAGTCCTCCATAGCTTGCGCCTTTAATACGACTGGATAGAATAAATGGCACCTTTATACAACAATGGCCGGGGCACTCACCACCTCCTATGACCCGGACCACAGAGAAACCGTTACGTCTCCCGCAATTGTCAATCAGGAAAGAGGAAATGGAAGAAGCCACATCCGGTCATATGGAGTGCCATGCAGGATCGCCCCTGCACTGTAGCGAAAAAACAAAATTTATGCTTACCTGATAAATATATTTCTCTTGTGGTGTATCCAGTCCACGGATTCATCCATTACTTGTGGGATATTCTCCTTCCCAACAGGAAGCTGCAAGAGGATCACCCACAGCAGAGCTGTCTATATAGCTCCTCCCCTAACTGCCACCTCCAGTCATTCGACCGAAGACAAGCAAGAGAAAGGAGAAACTATAGGGTGCAGTGGTGACTGTAGTTTAAAAATAAAAAACACCTGCCTTAAAATGACAGGGCGGGCCGTGGACTGGATACACCACAAGAGAAATAAATTTATCAGGTAAGCATAAATTTTGTTTTCTCTTGTAAGGTGTATCCAGTCCACGGATTCATCCATTACTTGTGGGATACCAATACCAAAGCAATAGGACACGGATGAAGGGAGGGACAAGGCAGGCGCTTAAACGGAAGGCACCACTGCCTGTAAGACCTTTCTCCCAAAAATAGCCTCCGAAGAAGCAAAAGTATCAAATTTGTAGAATTTAGAAAAAGTATGAAGCGAAGACCAAGTCGCCGCCTTACCAATCTGTTCAACAGAAGCCTCATTTTTAAAAGCCCATGTGGAAGCCACCGCTCTAGTGGAATGAGCTGTAATTCTTTCAGGAGGCTGCTGGCCAGCAGTCTCATAAGCTAAGCGGATTATACTTCTTAACCAAAAGGAAAGAGAAGTTGCTGAAGCCTTTTGGGCTTTCATCTGTCCAGAGTAGACAACAAACAATGCAGATGTTTGACGAAAATCTTTAGTAGCTTGTAAATAAAACTTTAAAGCACAAACCACGTCAAGATTGTGTAATAGACGTTCCTTCTTTGAAGAAGGATTAGGACACAGTGACGGAACAACAATCTCCTGATTGATATTCTTATTAGATACCACCTTAGGAAGAAACCCAGGTTTCGTACGCAAAACTACCTTATCTGCATGGAAGATCAGATACGGGGAATCACACTGCAAGGCAGATAACTCTGAAACTCTTCGAGCCGAAGAGATAGCTACCAAAAACAGAACTTTCCAAGATAAAAGCTTAATATCTATGGAATGCAGAGGTTCAAACGGAACCCCTTGAAGAACTTTAAGAACTAAATTTAAACTCCATGGCGGAGCAACAGGTTTAAACACAGGCTTGATTCTAACTAAAGCCTGACAAAACGCCTGAACGTCTGGAACATCCGCCAGACGCTTGTGCAAAAGAAACATAATTTATGCTTACCTGATAAATTCCTTTCTTCTGTAGTGTGATCAGTCCACGGGTCATCATTACTTGTGGGATATTAACTGCTCCCCTACAGGAAGTGCAAGAGGATTCACCCAGCAGAGTTGCTATATAGCTCCTCCCCTCTACGTCACCTCCAGTCATTCGACCAAGGACCAACGAGAAAGGAGAAGCCAAGGGTGTAGTGGTGACTGGAGTATAATTTAAAAAATATTTACCTGCCTTAAAAAACAGGGCGGGCCGTGGACTGATCACACTACAGAAGAAAGGAATTTATCAGGTAAGCATAAATTATGTTTTCTTCTGTTAAGTGTGATCAGTCCACGGGTCATCATTACTTCTGGGATACCAATACCAAAGCAAAAGTACACGGATGACGGGAGGGATAGGCAGGCTCTTTATACAGAAGGAACCACTGCCTGAAGAACCTTTCTCCCAAAAATAGCCTCCGAGGAAGCAAAAGTGTCAAATTTGTAAAATTTGGAAAAAGTATGAAGCGAAGACCAAGTTGCAGCCTTGCAAATCTGTTCAACAGAGGCCTCATTCTTAAAGGCCCAAGTGGAAGCCACAGCTCTAGTGGAATGAGCTGTAATTCTTTCAGGAGGCTGCTGTCCAGCAGTCTCATAAGCTAAACGAATTATGCTACGAAGCCAAAAAGAGAGAGAGGTAGCAGAAGCTTTTTGACCTCTCCTCTGACCAGAGTAAACGACAAACAGGGAAGACGTTTGTCGAAAATCTTTAGTTGCCTGTAAATAAAATTTAAGGGCACGAACTACATCCAGATTGTGCAAAAGACGTTCCTTCCTCGAAGAAGGATTTGGGCACAAGGATGGAACAACAATCTCCTGATTGATATTCCTGTTAGTGACTACCTTAGGTAAGAACCCAGGCTTAGTACGCAGAACTACCTTATCCGAGTGAAAAATCAAATAAGGAGAATCACAATGTAAGGCTGATAACTCAGAGACTCTTCGAGCCGAGGAAATAGCCATTAAAAATAGAACTTTCCAAGATAACAACTTTATATCAATGGAATGAAGGGGTTCAAACGGAACACCCTGTAAAACGTTAAGAACAAGGTTTAAACTCCATGGTGGAGCCACAGCTTTAAACACAGGTTTAATCCTGGCCAAAGCCTGACAAAAAGCCTGAACGTCTGGAACTTCTGACAGACGCTTGTGTAACAGAATGGACAGAGCTGAGATCTGTCCCTTTAAGGAACTAGCGGATAACCCCTTTTCTAAACCTTCTTGTAGAAAAGACAATATCCTAGGAATCCTAACCTTACTCCAAGAGTAACCTTTGGATTCGCACCAATATAGGTATTTACGCCATATTTTATGGTAAATCTTTCTGGTAACAGGCTTCCTAGCCTGTATTAAGGTATCAATAACTGACTCAGAAAAACCATGCTTTGATAAGATCAAGCGTTCAATTTCCAAGCAGTCAGCTTCAGAGAAGTTAGATTTTGATGTTTGAAAGGACCCTGAATCAGAAGGTCCTGTTTCAGAGGTAACGACCAAGGTGGACAGAATGACATGTCCACCAGATCTGTATACCAAGTCCTGCGTGGCCATGCAGGCGCTATTAGAATCACTGATGCTTTCTCCTGTTTGATTCTGGCAATCAATCGAGGAAGCATCGGGAAAGGTGGAAACACATGAGCCATCCTGAAGGTCCATGGTGCTGTCAAGGCATCTATCAGGACTGCTCCCGGATCCCTGGATCTGGACCCGTAGCGCGGAAGCTTGGCGTTCTGTCGAGACGCCATGAGATCTATCTCTGGTTTGCCCCAACGTCGAAGTATTTGGGCAAAGACCTCTGGATGAAGTTCCCACTCCCCCGGATGAAAAGTCTGACGACTTAAGAAATCCGCCTCCCAGTTCTCCACTCCCGGGATGTGGATTGCAGACAGGTGGCAAGAGTGAGACTCTGCCCAGCGAATTATCTTCGATACTTCCATCATTGCTAGGGAGCTTCTTGTCCCTCCCTGATGGTTGATATAAGCTACAGTCGTGATGTTGTCCGACTGGAACCTGATGAACCCCCGAGTTGCTAACTGGGGCCAAGCCAGAAGAGCATTGAGGACTGCTCTCAATTCCAGAATGTTTATTGGAAGAAGACTCTCCTCCTGATTCCATAGTCCCTGAGCCTTCAGAGAATTCCAGACAGCGCCCCAACCTAGTAGGCTGGCGTCTGTTGTTACAATTGACCAGTCTGGCCTGCTGAATGGCATTCCCCTGGACAGATGTGGCCGATAAAGCCACCATAGAAGAGAATTTCTGGTCTCTTGAATGGAATGAAGGACACGGCATGCACTTTGAAGTTTTGTTAACCTGTCCTCTGTCAGGTAAATCTTCATTTCTACAGAATCTATCAGAGTCCCCAGGAAGGGAACTCTTGTGAGTGGAAAGAGAGAACTTTTCTCTTCGTTCACTTTCCATCCATGCGACCTTAGAAATGCCAGTACTATCTCTGTATGAGATTTGGCAGTTTGAAAGCTTGAAGCTTGTATCAGTATGTCGTCTAAGTACGGAGCTACTGAAATTCCTCGCGGTCTTAGTACCGCCAGAAGAGTGCCCAGAACCTTTGTGAAGATTCTTGGAGCCGTAGCCAGTCCGAATGGAAGAGCTACAAACTGGTAATGCCTGTCTAAAAAGGCAAACCTTAGATACCGGTAATGACTTCTGTGAATCGGTATGTGAAGGTAAGCATCCTTTAAATCCACTGTGGTCAAGTACTGACCCTCTTGGATCATGGGCAAAATTGTTCGAATAGTTTCCATCTTGAACGATGGAACTCTTAGGAATTTGTTTAGGATCTTTAAATCCAAGATTGGCCTGAAGGTTCCCTCTTTTTTGGGAACTACAAACAGATTTGAGTAAAACCCTTGTCCTTGTTCCAACCGCGGAACTGGATGGATCACTCCCATTAATAAAAGATCTTGTACGCAGCGTAGAAACGCTTCCTTCTTTGTTAGGTTTGTTGACAACCTTGACAGATGAAATCTCCCTCTTGGGGGAGAGGATTTGAAGTCCAGAAGGTATCCCTGAGATATGATCTCTAACGCCCAGGGATCCTGAACATCTCTTGCCCAAGCCTGGGCGAAGAGGGAAAGTCTGCCCCCCAATAGATCCGGTCCCGGATCGGGGGCCCTCAATTCATGCTGTCTTAGGGGCAGCAGCAGGTTTTCTGGCCTGTTTGCCCCTGTTCCAGGACTGGTTAGGTTTCCAGCCTTGTCTGTAGCGAGCAACAGCTCCTTCCTGTTTTGGTGCAGAGGAAGTTGATGCTGCTCCTGCTTTGAAATTACGAAAGGAACGAAAATTGGACTGTCTAGCCTTGGCTTTGGCCTTGTCCTGAGGCAGGGCATGACCTTTACCTCCTGTAATGTCATCAATAATCTCTTTCAAGCCGGGCCCGAATAAGGTCTGCCCTTTGAAAGGAATATTAAGCAATTTAGATTTAGACGTAACATCAGCTGACCAGGATTTTAGCCACAGAGCTCTGCGTGCCTGAATGGCGAATCCTGAATTTTTAGCCGCAAGTTTAGTTAAATGTACTACGGCATCTGAAATAAATGAATTAGCTAACTTAAGGAATTTAAGTTTGTGTGTGATGTCATCTAGTGTGGATGATTGAAGTGTCTCTTCCAGAGACTCAAACCAAAATGCTGCTGCAGCCGTGACAGGCGCAATACATGCAAGAGGTTGCAATATAAACCCTTGTTGAACAAATATTTTCTTAAGGTAACCCTCTAATTTTTTATCCATTGGATCTGAAAAAGCACAGCTATCCTCCACTGGGATAGTGGTACGCTTAGCTAAAGTAGAAACTGCTCCCTCCACCTTAGGGACCATTTGCCATAAGTCCCGTGTGGCGGCGTCTATTGGAAACATTTTTCTGAATATAGGAGGGGGTGAGAAAGGCACACCGGGTCTATCCCACTCCTTAGTAACAATGTCAGTAAGTCTCTTAGGTATAGGAAAAACGTCAGTACTCGTTGGTACCGCAAAATATTTATCCAACCTACACATTTTTTCTGGGATTGCAACTGTGTTACAATCATTCAGAGCCGCTAATACCTCCCCTAGTAACACACGGAGGTTCTCAAGCTTAAATTTAAAATTTGAAATGTCTGAGTCCAGTTTATTTGGATCAGAACCGTCACCCACAGAATGAAGCTCTCCGTCTTGATGTTCTGCAAACTGTGACGCAGTATCAGACATGGCCCTTGCATTATCAGCGCACTCTGTTCTCATCCCAGAGTGATCACGTTTACCTCTTAGTTCTGGTAGTTTAGCCAAAACTTCAGTCATAACAGTAGCCATATCTTGTAATGTGATTTGTAATGGCCGCCCAGATGCACTCGGCGCTACAATATCACGCACCTCCTGAGCGGGAGA
This sequence comes from Bombina bombina, assembly GCF_027579735.1. Lineage (NCBI taxonomy): Eukaryota > Metazoa > Chordata > Amphibia > Anura > Bombinatoridae > Bombina > Bombina bombina. The sequence continues at coordinate 8,556,247 of NC_069500.1, forward strand.
TGCAGGTACTGACACGTGAGGCGAGTTAGTCGGCATAACTCTCCCCTCGTTGTTTGGTGAAATATGTTCAATTTGTACAGATTGACTATTTTTTAAAGTAGCATCAATACATTTAGTACATAAATTTCTATTGGGCTCCACTTTGGCATTAACACATATAGCACAGATATCTTCCTCTGAATCAGACATGTTTAACACACTAGCAAATAAACAGCAACTTGGAAATACTTTTCAAAGTAATTTACAAATAATATGAAAACGAACTGTGCCTTTAAGAAGCACAGAAAAATATTATAACAGATAAAATAATTAAGTTATAGCATCAATCTTTGTCAGAATATACAGTTTTAGCAAAGGATTGTTCCCCTCAGCAAATGATAACTAACCCAGGCAGCAGAAAAAAATACACAAATAAACGTTTTTTTATATCACAGTCAATACAATCAGCACAGCTCTGCTGTATGATTACTTCCCTCAAAAAGACTCTTGAGATCCCTGAACTCTGTAGAGATGAACCGGATCATGCAGGAAGAAAATGAACCTCTGACTGAGTTTTTCTGATGCATAGTGAAAGCACCAAAATGGCCCCTCCCCCACACACATAACAGTGAGAGGGATCAGTGAACTGCTCTAATTTAAATCAAAACTATTGCCAAGTGGAAAAAAAGTGCCCAAAACATTTTTTCACCCAGTACCTCAGAGAAAAAAACGTTTTTACATGCCAGCAAAAAAACATTTTACCTCAATAATTAATTGTCATTTAAAACCTATTGCAAGTCCCTGCAAAATAGGTTAAGTCTATGTATACAGTTTAAAAGCCAGAGAAGTACCATTTCCCAGAAAACTGAAGTGTAAAATATACATACATGACAGCCTGATATCAGCTACATCTACTGCATTCAAGGCTGAGTTTACATTATAACGGTATGGCAGGATTTTCTCATCAATTCCATGTCAGAAAATAATAAACTGCTACATACCTCTTTGCAGATTAATCTGCCTGCTGTCCCCTGATCTGAAGTTTACCTCACTCCTCAGATGGCCGAGAAACAGCAATATGATCTTAACTACTCCGGCTAAAATCATAGAAAAACTCAGGTAGATTCTTCTTCAAATTCTACCAGAGAAGGAATAACACACTCCGGTGCTATTATAAAATAACAAACTTTTGATTGAAGATATAAAAACTAAATATATCACCATAGTCCTCTCACACATCCTATCTAGTTGTTGGGTGCAAGAGAATGACTGGAGGTGACGTAGAGGGGAGGAGCTATATAGCAACTCTGCTGGGTGAATCCTCTTGCACTTCCTGTAGGGGAGCAGTTAATATCCCACAAGTAATGATGACCCGTGGACTGATCACACTTAACAGAAGAAATAGACAGAGCAGAAATCTGTCCCTTTAAGGAACTAGCTGACAATCCCTTCTCCAATCCTTCTTGGAGAAAAGATAATATCCTGGGAATCCAGACTTTACTCCATGAGTAACCCTTGGATTCACACTAATGAAGATATTTACACCAAATCTTATGATAGATTTTCCTGGTGACAGGCTTTTGAGCCTGAATTAAGGTATCAATGACCGATTCGGAGAAACCACGTTTTGATAAAATCAAGCGTTCAATCTCCAAGCAGTCAAACGCAGAGAAATTAGATTTGGATGGTTGAAAGGACCCTGAAGTAGAAGGTCCTGCCTCAGCGGTAGAGTCCATGGTGGAAGGGATGACATGTCCACCAGATCTGCATACCAAGTCCTTAGTGGCCACGCAGGTGCTATCAAAATCACCGAAGATCTCTCCTGTTTGATCTTGGCAATCAGACGAGGGAGCAGAGGAAACGGTGGAAACACATAAGCCAGGTTGAAAGACCAAGGCGCTGCTAGAGCATCTATCAGCGCTGTCTTGGGATCCCTGGACCTGGATCCGTAACAAGGAAGCTTGCCTTCTGACGAGACGCCATGAGATCCAGTTCTAGTTTGCCCCAAAGTTGAATCAACTGTGCAAACACCTCCGGATGGAGTTCCCACTCCCCCGGATGAAAAGTCTGTCGACTTAGAAAATCCGCCTCCCAGTTCTCTACTCCTGGGATATGGATAGCTGATAGATGGCAAGAGTGAACCTCTGCCCATAGAATTATTTTTAAAACCTCCAACATTGCTAGGGAACTCCTTGTTCACCCTTGATGGTTGATGTAGGCTACAGTCGTGATGTTGTCCGACTGAAATCTGATGAACCTGACCGCAGCTAGCTGAGGCCAAGCCTGAAGAGCATTGAATATCGCTCTTAGTTCCAGAATGTTTATCGGAAGGAGTGTCTCCTCCTGAGTCCACAAGCCCTGAGCCTTCAGGGAGTTCCAGACTGCACCCCAGCCCAGAAGGCTGGCATCTGTCGTTACTATTGTCCAATCTGGCCTGCGGAAGGTCATACCCTTGGACAGATGGACCCGAGATAACCACCAGAGAAGAGAATCCCTGGTCTCTTGATCCAGATTTAGTAGAGGGGACAAATCTGTGTAATCCCCATTCCACTGACTGAGCATGCAGAGTTGCAGCGGTCTGAGATGTAGGCGGGCAAACGGCACTATGTCCACTATGCCGCTACCATTTAGCCGATTACTTCCATACACTGAGCCACTGAAGGGCGAGAAGTAGAATAAAGAACACGGCAGGAATTTAGAAGTTTTGACAACCTGGCCTCTGTCAGGTAAATCTTCATTTCTACAGAATCTATCAGAGTTCCTAGGAAGGAAACTCTTGTGAGAGGGGATAGAGAACTTTTTTCTTCGTTCACTTTCCACCCATGCGACCTCAGAAATGCCAGAACAATTTCTGTATGGGACCTGGCGATTTGAAAATTCGACGCCTGTATTAGAATGTCGTCTAGGTAAGGGGCTACTGCTATACCCCGCGGCCTTAGGACCGCTAGGAGTGACCCCAGAACCTTCATAAAGATTCTTGGAGCCGTAGCTAACCCAAAGGGAAGAGCCACAAACTGGTAATGCCTGTCTAGGAAGGCGAACCTGAGAAACCGATGATGATCTCTGTGTATCGGAATGTGCAGATAAGCATCCTTTAAGTCCACAGTAGTCATATATTGACCCTCCTGGATCATAGGTAGGATGGTTCGAATAGTCTCCATCTTGAAGGATGGGACCCTGAGAAATTTGTTTAGGATCTTGAGATCTAAGATTGGTCTGAAGGTTCCCTCTTTCTTGGGAACCACAAACAGATTTGAATAGAAGCCTTGCCCCTGTTCCTCCTTTGGAACTGGGTGGATCACTCCCATAACTAGGAGGTCTTGAACACAATGTAAGAATGCCTCTCTCTTTATCTAGTTTGCAGATAATTGTGAGAGATGAAATCTTCCTTTTGGGGAAGAAGCTATGAAGTCCAGAAGATATCCCTGGGACACAATTTCCAACGCCCATGGATCCTGGACATCTCTTGCCCAAGCCTGGGCGAAGAGAGAAAGTCTGCCCCTACTAGATCCGTTACCGGATCGGGGGCTGATCTTTCATGCTGTCTTAGAGGCAGCAGCAGGTTTTTTGGCCTGCTTTCCTTTGTTCCAAGCCTGGTTAGGTCTCCAGACCGGCTTGGACTGGGCAAAATTTCCCTCTTGTTTTGTATTAGAGGAAGTTGAAGCTGCGCCACTCTTGAAGTTTAGAAAGGCACGAAAATTAGGCTGTTTGGTCCTTAATTTGTTGGACCTATCCTGAGGAAGGGCGTGACCTTTTCCTCCAGTAATATCAGAAATGATCTCCTTCAGTCCAGGCCCGAATAGGGTCTGCCCCTTGAAGGGAATGTTGAGAAGCTTAGACTTTGAAGTAACGTCAGCTGACCAGGATTTAAGCCATAGCGCCCTACGCGCCTGAATAGCAAAACCTGAGTTCTTAGCCGTTAGTTTGGTTAAATGAACAACGGCATCAGAAACAAATGAATTGGCTAGCTTAAGAGCTTTAAGCTTGTCAAGGATATCATCCAATGGGGTTTCTACCTGTAGAGCCTCTTCTAAAGACTCAAACCAGAAGGCCGCAGCAGCAGTGACAGGGGCAATGCATGCAAGGGGCTGGAGAATAAAACCTTGTTGAATAAAAATGTTCTTAAGGTAACCCTCTAATTTTTTGCCCATTGGATCTAGAAAAGCACAACTGTCCTCGACAGGGATAGTTGTACGCTTCGCTAGAGTAGAGACTACTCCCTCCACCTTAGGGACCGTTTGCCACAAGTCCCGTGTAGCGGCATCTATGGGAAACATCTTTTTTAAAAACAGGAGGGGGAGAGAACGGTACACCTGGTCTATCCCATTCCTTAGTAATAATTTCTGAAAACCTCTTAGGTATTGGAAAAACATCAGTGTAAACAGGCACTGCGTAGTATTTATCCAATTTACACAATTTCTCTGGGACTACAATGGCGTCACAGTCATACAGAGTTGCTAAAACCTCCCTGAGCAACATGCGGAGGTGTTCAAGCTTAAATTTAAATGTAGACATATCAGAATCAGGTTGAAGTGTCTTTCCTGAGTCAGAAAAATCACCCACAGATAGAAGCTCTCCTGCTTCGGCTTCTGCACATTGTGAGGGTATATCGGACATAGCTACTAAAGCGTCAGAGAGCTCTGTATTTTTTCTAGCCCCAGAGCTGTTCTCGCTTTCCTTGTAACCCTGGCAGTTTGGACAATACTTCTGTAAGAGTATGATTCATAACTGCCGCCATGTCTTGTAAAGTATACGCAATGGGCGCGCTAGATGTACTTGGCGCCCCTTGAGCGGGAGTTAAAGGCTCTGACACGTGGGGAGAGTTAGTCGGCATAACTTCCCCCTTGTCAATTTCCTCTGGTGATAAATCTTTTAAAGCCAGAATATGGTCTTTATAACTTATAGTAAGATCAGTGCATTTGGTACACATTCTAAGAGGGGGTTCCACAATGGCTTCTAAACATAATGAACAAGGAGTTTCCTCTATGTAAGACATGTTTAACAGACTAGTAATGAGACCAGCAAGCTTTGAAAACACTTTAATTAATGTGAAAAAGCAGAATATAAAAAACGGTACTGTGCCTTTAAGGGAAAAAAACAAACACAAAAACTGCAAAACAGTGAAAAAAGCAGTTAACTCTATGAAATTTTTACAGTGTATATAATAGACTAAAATAGCATTGCACCCACTTGCAAATGGATGATTAACCCCTCAGGCTCAAAAACGAAGCAAAAAAACGGTAAAAACCGTTATAACAGTCACAAGCAAACTGCCACAGCTCTACTGTGGCTCCTACCTTCCCATAAAACGACTTTTGTAGGCACAAAAACCCTTTACAGAGGTCCAATATGTCAGGGGACTCCTTCAGGGAAGCTGGATGTCTCAGAATGTAAAAAACAACTGCGCAATTAGAGCGCGAAAATAGGCCCCTCCCACCATGCACTCAAAGTTAGAGGGCTTTAAAAAACAGAATTTATGCTTACCTGATAAATTACTTTCTCTTGTGGTGTATCCAGTCCACGGATTCATCCTTTACTTGTGGGATATTCTCCTTCCCTACAGGAAGTGGCAAAGAGAGCACACAGCAAAGCTGTCCATATAGCTCCCCCTCTAGCTCCACCCCCCAGTCATTCGACCAAAGGTTAGGAAGAAAAAGGAGAAACCATAGGGTGCAGTGGTGACTGTAGTTTAAACAAAAAATTTTTACCTGACTCAATTGCCAGGGCGGGCCGTGGACTGGATACACCACAAGAGAAAGTAATTTATCAGGTAAGCATAAATTCTGTTTTCTCTTGTACGGTGTATCCAGTCCACAGATTCATCCTTTACTTGTGGGATACCAATACCAAAGCTTTAGGACACGGATGAAGGGAGGGAACAAGACAGGTACCTTAAACGGAAGGCACCACTGCTTGCAAAACCTTTCTCCCAAAAATAGCCTCCGAAGAAGCAAAAGTATCGAATTTGTAAAATTTGGAAAAAGTATGCAGTGAAGACCAAGTCGCTGCCTTGCAAATCTGTTCAACAGAAGCCTCATTTTTAAAAGCCCATGTGGAAGCCACTGCTCTGGTAGAATGAGCAGTAACACTGGCCAGCAGTCTCATAGGCTAAACGGATGATGCTTTTCAGCCAAAAGGAAAGAGAGGTAGCAGTCGCTTTCTGACCTCTCCTCTTACCAGAATAGATAACAAACAGGGAAGATGTTTGTCTGAAATCCTTAGTTGCTTGTAAATAGAACTTTAAAGCACGGACTACATCAAGATTGTGTAACAGACGTTCCTTCTTCGAAGAAGGATTAGGACACAGAGAAGGAACAACTATTTTCTGGTTAATATTCTTGTTAGAAACAACTTTAGGAAGAAAACCAGGTTTGGTACGCAAAACTACCTTATCTGCGTGGAACACCAGGTAAGGTGAATCACACTGCAAGGCAGATAATTCTGAGACTCTTCGAGCAGAAGAGATGGCTACCAAAAACAAAACTTTCCAAGATAACAACTTAATATCTATGGAATGTAAGGGTTCAAACGGAATCCCTTGAAGAACTGAAAGAACTAGATTTAGACTCCATGGCGGAGCCACTGGTTTGTAAACAGGCTTGATTCTGACTAAAGCCTGAGTAAACGCTTGAACGTCTGGTACCGCTGCCAGACGCTTGTGTAAAAGGATAGACAGAGCAGATATCTGTCCCTTTAAGGAACTAGCTGACAATCCTTTCTCCAATCCCTCTTGGAGGAAAGACAATATCCTGGGAATCCTAATCTTACTCCATGAGTAACCCTTGGATTCACACCAACAAAGATATTTCCGCCATATCTTATGGTAGATTTTCCTAGTGACAGGCTTTCTAGCCTGAATCAGAGTATCTATAACTGACTCAGAGAAACCACGCTTTGATAGAATTAAGCTTTCAATCTCCAAGCAGTCAGACGCAGAGAAATTAGATTTGGATGCTTGAACGGACCCTGTATTAGAAGATCCTGCCTCATTGGCAATGTCCATGGTGGGACAGGTCTGCATACCAAGTCCTGCGTGGCCACGCAGGCGCTATCAGAAACACCGAAGCCTTCTCCTGCTTGATTCTGGCGACCAGACGAGGGAGAAGAGGAAACGGTGGAAAAACATAAGCCAGATTGAAGGACCAAGGCGCTGCTAGAGCATCTATCAATACCGCCTTGGGATCCCGGGACCTGGACCCGTAGAGAGGAAGTTTGGTGTTCTGACGGGACGCCATCAGATCCAACTCTGGAGTGCCCCATCGCTGAGTCAGCTGGGCAAATACCTCCGGGTGGAGTTCCCACTCCCCCGGGTGAAAAGTCTGACGACTTAGAAAATGCGCCTCCCAGTTGTCTACTCCTGGGATGTGAATTGCTGAGAGATGGCAGGAGTGATCCTCCGCCCACCTGATTATTTTCGTTACTTCCGTCATCGCTAGGGAACTCTTTGTTCCCCCCTGATGATTGACGTAAGCTACAGTCGTGATGTTGTCCGACTGAAATCTGATGAATTTGGCCGCAGCTAGTTGGGGACATGCCTGAAGAGCGTTGAATATCGCCCTCAGTTCCAGAATGTTTATCGGGAGAAGAGTTTCTTCCCGAGACCATAAGCCCTGAGCTTTCAGGGAGTCCCAGACCGCACCCCAGCCTAACAGACTGGCATCGGTCGTTACAATGATCCACTCTGGCCTGCGGAAACATATTCCCTGAGACAGGTGATCCTGAGACAACCACCAGAGAAGAGAATCTCTGGTCTCCTGGTCCAACTGAATTTGAGGAGACAAATCTGCATAATACCCATTCCACTGTTTGAGCATGCATAATTGCAGTGGTCTGAGGTGTATCCGAGCAAAAGGGACTATGTCCATTGCCGCTACCATTAGACCGATTGTCTCCATGCACTGAGCTACAGATGGCCGAGGAATGGAATGAAGAGCTCGGCAAGTAGTTAAGAGTTTTAACTTTCTGACCTCCGTCAGAAATATTTTCATTTCTACCGAGTCTATCAGTGTTCCTAGGAATGGAACTCTTGTGAGGGGGGAGAGAGAACTCTTTTTGATGTTCACCTTCCACCCGTGAGACCTCAGAAAGGCCAATACAATCTCCGTGTGAGACTTGGTTCTTTGGAAAGTCGACGCCTGAATTAAGATGTCGTCTAGGTAAGGCGCCACTGCTATGCCCCGCGGTCTTAGAACCGCCAGGAGGGACCCTAGCACCTTTGTGAAAATTCTGGGAGCAGTGGCCAAATTGATAATGCTTGTCCAGAAAGGCGAACCTGAGAAACTGGTGATCTTTGTGGATAGGAATGTGCAGGTACGCATCCTTTAGATCCACGGTAGTCATAAATTGACCCTCCTGGATCATTGGTAAGATTGTCCGAATGGTCTCCATCTTGAATGATGGGACTCTGAGGAATTTGTTTAGAATTTTGAGATCCAGGATTGGTCTGAAAGTTCCTTCTTTTTTGGGAACCACAAACAGGTTTGAGTAAAACCCCAGTCCTTGTTCTGCAATTGGAACTGGGTGAATCACTCCCATTGTATGTAGATCTTCTACACAGCGTAAAAACGCCTCTTTCTTTGTCTGATCTGTAGACAGACGAGAAATGTGGAACCTTCCCCTTGGAGGAGAGTCCTTGAATTCTAGAAGGTATCCCTGGGCTACAATCTCTAATGCCCAAGGATCGTGTACATCTCTTGCCCAGGCCTGAGCGAAGAGAGAGAGTCTGCCCCCTACTAGATCCGGTCCCGGATCAGGGACTACCCCTTCATGCTGTCTTGGTGGCAGCTGCAGGCTTTTTGGCTTGTTTACCCTTATTCCAGCCTTGGTAAGGTTTCCAGGTTGCCTTGGGCTGTGAAGCGTTACCTTCTTGCTTTGCAGCCGGAGAGGATGAAGCGGGGCCGTTCCTGAAATTGCGAAAGGAATGAAAATTAGCTTTGTTTTTTGTCTTAAAGGGCTTGTCCTGAGGGAGAGCATGGCCTTTTCCCCGGTGATATCTGAAATAATCTCTTTCAATTCAGGCCCGAAGAGGGTCTTTCCTTTGAAAGGAATGTTCAAAAGCTTGGATTTAGACGACACATCGGCCGACCAGGACTTGAGCCATAGCGTCCTGCGCGCCAAAATGGAGAAACCTGAATTTTTCGCCGCTAACTTAGCTATTTGGAAAGCGGTGTCAGTGATAAAAGAATTAGCTAGCTTTAGAGCCTTAATTCTATCCATAATTTCCTCATATGAGGTCTCCGTCTGGAGCGAGTCTTAAGGCGCCTCAAACCAGAAAGCAGCTGCAGTAGTTACAGGAATAATGCAGGCAATAGGTTGGAGAAGAAAACCTTGTTGAACAAAAATTTTCTTAAGTAAACCCTCTAATTTTTTATCCATAGGGTCTTTAAAAGCACAACTGTCTTCAATTGGTATGGTTGTGCGTTTAGCAAGTGTAGAAACAGCCCCCTCCACCTTAGGCTGCCACGAGTCCCGCGTGGGGTCAGATATGGGGAACATTTTCTTAAAAACAGGAGGGGGGACAAAAATGACACCTGGTCTATCCCACTCCCTAGTAACGATATCCGCTATCCTCTTAGGGACCGGAAACGCATCAGTGTAAACAGGGACCTCTAAGTACTTGTCCATTTTACACAATTTCTCTGGGACCACCAGAGGGTCGCAGTCATCCAGAGTAGCTAATACCTCCCTGAGCAACACGCGGAGGTGTTCTAGTTTAAATTTAAAAGCCAATGTATCTGAATCTGTCTGAGGAGGAACCTTTCCTGAATCAGAAACTTTTCCCTCAGACATCAAATCCCTCGCTTCCACTTCAGAGCGTTGTGAGGGTATATCAGATACAGCTACCAAAGCGTCAGAATGCTCATAATCTGTTCTTAAAACTGAGCTATCACGCTTTGCAGGTAACACGGGCAGTTTAGATAAGAAAGCTGCAAGAGAATTATCCATGACTGCCGCTAAGTCTTGTAATGTAAAAGGGTTAGACGCACTAGAGGTACTAGGCATCGCTTGAGCGGGCGTAACTGGTTGTGACACTTGGGGAGAGGCAGACGGGCTACCCTCGTTACCTTCAGTCTGAGAATCATCTTGGGCCACATTCTTAAGTGCAACAATATGATCTTTAAAGTGTATAGACATATCAGTACAAGTGGGACACATTCTGAGAGGGGGTTCCACCATGGCTTCTAAACACATTGAACAAGGATTTTCCTTAGTGTCAGACATGTTTAACAGACTAGTAGAGTACACAAACAGGCTTGGAAATCACTTTAATCAAATAGAAAACACAATTTGAAAAAAACGTTACTGTGCCTTTAAGAGATAAAAAGAGCACACAATTTTACAAAACAGTGAAAAATGCAGCAATCCTTCTGTAGCTAAAGCCTTAATAAGATTGCACCACAAGTTTCAAACCGAAGCAGCCTAAAGCCAACACCCGGTTAAATTACTACAGCACCTTGCCACAGCCTTGCTGTGGCCCTACCTGCCCTTAGGGATCAGATTTGGGGGGATATAGCTTCTTTTAGGCTTCAAACATCAGCAGGACCCTCCATGTGAAGCAGCATGAACTTCTCTGCAATTCTAACTGCGCATCTGAGGCGCAAAATTAGGCCCCTCCCACTCTACTCCGGAGCTGTGAGGCCTAGTAAATCACTAAGTGACTAAAAAACAGCCATGTGGGTAATAACCCCAGAAAGAACCCAAAGGGGCTTTCAAAAGTGTCTTGCAAACGATATTTTCCTTAGCTAAACAATCGATTGCCCTGAATAAGTGTCAATCAGCATAATTAGCCCTATAATGTAAGCATTCAATTCCTTACTAAGTCTGTGAACATAGCTTACCCTCCCCTCATGGGGATATTGTCAGTCTCTTCTAGCATTATCTCAGTCTTGTCTAGAAATAAATGACTGAACATACCTTATTGCAGTTCCCCCTGCAAACTGTTCCCCCCAAATGAAGTTTTCTGGTACTCCTCAGTCCTGTGTGGGAACAGCAGTGGATTTTAGTTACAACATGCTAAAATCATTTTCCTCTCAGCAGAAATCTTCATCACTTTTCTGCTAGAGAGTAAATAGTACAAACCGGTACCATTTAAAATAACAAACTTTTGATTGAAGATAATAAAAACTACAATTCTAACACCACATTCACTTTACCCTCCCGTAGAGAGACCCTAGTGCTTAGAGCCGGCAAAGAGAATGACTGGGGGGTGGAGCTAGAGGGGGAGCTATATGGACAGCTTTGCTGTGTGCTCTCTTTGCCACTTCCTGTAGGGAAGGAGAATATCCCACAAGTAAAGGATGAATCCGTGGACTGGATACACCTTACAAGAGAAAACTATTCCTAGGAGTAAAATAACAGCCATGTGGAAAACTAGGCCCCAAATAAAGATTTATCACCTCAGTAAAAAACGTTCCTTTATATATATAACGTTTTACATACTAAGCCATAATAGAAAGTAATATGAAAATTACCCTTTACTGCAAGCATGATGCCAGTCGTTATTAAATCACTGCAATCAGGCTTACCTTAACTATATCAGGCACTGTCAGCATTTTCTAGTTCTTATCATCCTGTAGAAAAAAATATACTGAACATACCTCAGGGCAGTTAATTTTGCAGGCCGTTCTCCCAGCTGAAGTTTCCCCATACTCTTCAGTTATGTGTGAGAACAGCAGTGGACCTTAGTTACAACCTGCTAAGATCATCAAAAACCTCAGGCAAATTCTTCTTCTAATATCTGCCTGAGGTACAAAAACAGTACAATGCCGGCACCGTTTAAAAATAACAAACTTTTGATTGAAGATAAACTACACTAATTCCCCACATCTCTCTAGCTACTTCCCTTGTCGAGAGCTGCAAGAGAATGACTGGGGGTGGCAGTTAGGGGAGGAGCTATATAGACAGCTCTGCTGTGGGTGATCCTCTTGCAGCTTCCTGTTGGGAAGGAGAATATCCCACAAGTAATGGATGAATCCGTGGACTGGATACACCTTACAAGAGAAAAACGCGCCAAACAGGGCAACGCTGATCTACACCTGACTGTTCACACATTGCTAGAGCCTCATCTCACACATGACGCAGCAACAAACACAATAAAGATATTATGCATAAATCCCCCCCCTGTTCAATAATCCCCATTCCAGGGATATTAACCCTTGATTCTATACAGATAAAAGTAGACACACTGTGACCCTGTCTTCTTGCGTTATCATATGTGTATAAATGAAACGATCTTACCAGAATTTATGCTGTGGAACAGGAACACGGCCCTTCAAATGTGACAGGCTAGTAGCATTGCTCCTGACATGGACTTGAGTGCATAAAGCAGGCAGCGAAACTCGTCAACGCTGATTGCTTAAGGAGCTGTTAATATGAGTCGGGTGGTTTCGCAAAAAGACTCTCCCTGCATCGCCGGACTCTAACTTTCACCCATGCTCTCACTGAGAGGCTGACAGGACTACTTAAAACTCAAGTCCCATTTCGAAGAGCACTACCCTCGATAATAGACTACTCCAAATCTTCCGACACTTCTCTGCCAACCTCCTGTGACGAAAGGGAAAGAATGGATGGGGATGAGGGGAGTGGGGAGGTATGGTGGCCAGGTTCTTAATTCCCACAAGTAATGAATGAAGCAGTGGACTCTCCTCCCATTAAGATGGAAAAGAATGTTTTTTAAAATTGCATGCCCTATCTGAATCATGAACGTTTAATTTGGACTTTACTATCCCTTTAAATGGCTATGAAGGTAAAACATTGGTTAGTGACTACTCCATGGGGCTGCTCTGTGCTGTCACTTATCCAGTAGCGTCACAGTCACTAAGTGCTCCTGGGGTGTCACTGTGAGACCTGCTTCAGCTGATCTCCTCCTTACATGACACAGGCTGCCTGGGGTCGATGTACAAAGCCAATCTCACAAATACTATAGTGGGGAAGTAGCTCTTGCTTGACTGGTTTGTGCAGAGTTACTGCTCTTATGCTGGGAGGTAGCAAAGGTGTGGTGTACTAGTGATTTACTTAATCTCTGCTGAGCAAACAATCTGTAGGACAGTGATTCACAGAGAGGAACTGGAGCACTTCTGGGCCTGGCCTGTACACAGCCACTAAGTATGTCTATAAATACAGGGTCCCTCAGTAATCCCCTCACTCCCCAGATATATAAACACATACATACACATTGTGTGTATATATATATATATATATATATATATATATATATATATATATATATATATATATATATATATATATATATATATATATATATATATATATATATATATATAGTATATACAGGTAGCCCTCAGTTTACGCCAGAAGGAATGGTTGTAAATCGAAACCGTTGTAAATTGAAACCCAGTTTATAATGTAAGTCAATGGGAAGTGAGGGTGATAGGTTCCAGGCCCCTCTCAAAATTGTCATAAGTAACACCTAATACATTATTTTTAAAGCTTTGAAATGAAGACTTTAAATACTAAACAGCATTATAAACCTAATAAAATAATCACACAACATAGAATATATAATTAAACTAAGTTAAATGAACAAAAACATTTGCTAAACAGCATTATAAACCTAATAAAATAATCACACAACACAGACTTCACTTGCATTATTTCTATGCATTCCAATCTGGACTGATTTATAGAATGCTTTTCAATAGCAGTCACATAAAAAAAGGTTGTTATTCTGAAACGGTGTAAATTGAAAATTGAACCGTTGTAAAACAAGGGCCACCTGTGTATATATATATATATATATATATATATATATATATATATATATATATATACACACACACATATATATATATATATATATATATACATACATACATACACACACAGTACAAGTACAGATAGTTTTTTTTAAATACTCACCGATACCAATTACCGATACTTGTTTTTATGTCATGACAGTTTACCAAGCACAATACAGACTAATGATTTAAGATTGCTTCTTTATAATTATGAACTGTATCTCAAAAGACATTTTGAAATAATAAAACAGTTTTATGTGCTTGTTGTCACAAAGTTCACAGAACATGTTTATAAATAAAAATATTACAATAACATATTAATAATAACAACAATAAATAACAGCTGCAGCAGCTGGGGCTGGAAAGCTACAATTTAAAGGGGAGATTACTGGATGCAATTGGGTTTTAGGGTGCCTATATAACTCATCAATCTGACATTTACAAACAAAGTAATATAATTTAATTCTGAAAATATTGGGGAAGGAGTATCCCAGTAATCCCCTTTGAGAAAAATGGGTCATTTGCATTCTACTGACCCAACAGAAAATAGGGCTGGTCTTCATATTTTTCCAGGGCTGCTTTTTGTTCCCAGTCCAGCCCTGGCTAAGGATGTTCCTCAGAGTACAGTATGTATTGAGCATAATTGTGATAGATGAGAACTAGCAGTATAACAGGCAATCTAGCAATTAGAATATTTTTTAAAAGTTAGTGGCAAGTTCTTATTAAGGAACAGAAGCATCTCTGCATGTTCAGCTATAAGTCTGTTTCTGCTATCAGTAAGTTCTTATTAAGGAACAGAAGCATCTCTGCATGTTCAGCTATAAGTCTGTTTCTGCTATCAGTAAGTTCTCATTAAGGAACAGAAGCATCTCTGCATGTTCAGCTATAAGTCTGTTTCTGCTATCAGTAAGTTCTTATTAAGGAACAGAAGCATCTCTGCATGTTCAGCTATAAGCCTGTTTCTGCTATCAGTAGGTTCTTATTAAGGAACAGAAGCATCGCTGCATGTTCAGCTGTAAGTCTGTTTCTGCTATCAGTAAGTTCTTATTAAGGAACAGAAGCATCTCTGCATGTTCAGCTATAAGTCTGTTTCTGCTATCAGTAAGTTCTTATTAAGGAACAGAAGCATCTCTGCATGTTCAGCTATAAGTCTGTTTCTGCTATCAGTAAGTTCTTATTAAGGAACAGAAGCATCTCTGTATGTTCAGCTATAAGTCTGTTTCTGCTATCAGTAAGTTCTTATTAAGGAACAGAAGCATCTCTGCATGTTCAGCTATAAGTCTGTTTCTGCTATCAGTAAGTTCTTATTAAGGAACAGAAGCATCTCTGCATGTTCAGCTATAAGTCTGTTTCTGTATCAGTAAGTTCTTATTAAGGAACAGAAGCATCTCTGCATGTTCAGCTATAAGTCTGTTTCTGCTATCAGTAAGTTCTTATTAAGGAACAGAAGCATCTCTGCATGTTCAGCTATAAGTCTGTTACTGCTATCAGTAAGTTCTTATTAAGGAACAGAAGCATCTCTGCATGTTCAGCTATAAGTCTGTTTCTGCTATCAGCAAGTTCTTATTAAGGAACAGAAGCATCTCTGCATGTTCAGCTATAAGTCTGTTTCTGCTATCAGCAAGTTCTCATTAAGGAACAGAATCATCTCTGCATGTTCAGCTATAAGTCTGTTTCTGCTATCAGCAAGTTCTTATTAAGGAACAGAATCATCTCTGCATGTTCAGCTATAAGTCTGTTTCTGCTATCAGCAAGTTCTTATTAAGGAACAGAAGCATCTCTGCATGTTCAGCTATAAGTCTGTTTCTGCTATCAGTAAGTTCTTATTAAGGAACAGAAGCATCTCTGCATGTTCAGCTATAAGTCTGTTTCTGTATCAGTAAGTTCTTATTAAGGAACAGAAGCATCTCTGCATGTTCAGCTATAAGTCTGTTTCTGCTATCAGTAAGTTCTTATTAAGGAACAGAAGCATCTCTGCATGTTCAGCTATAAGTCTGTTTCTGCTATCAGTAAGTTCTTATTAAGGAACAGAAGCATCTCTGCATGTTCAGCTATAAGTCTGTTTCTGCTATCAGCAAGTTCTCATTAAGAAACAGAATCATCTCTGCATGTTCAGCTATAAGTCTGTTTCTGCTATCAGTAAGTTCTTATTAAGGAACAGAAGCATCTCTGCATGTTCAGCTATAAGTCTGTTTCTGCTATCAGTAAGTTCTTATTAAGGAACAGAAGCATCTCTGCATGTTCAGCTATAAGTCTGTTTCTGCTATCAGTAAGTTCTTATTAAGGAACAGAAGCATCTCTGCATGTTCAGCTATAAGTCTGTTTCTGCTATCAGTAAGTTCTTATTAAGGAACAGAAGCATCTCTGCATGTTCAGCTAAGTCTGTTTCTGCTATCAGTAAGTTCTTATTAAGGAACAGAAGCATCTCTGCATGTTCAGCTATAAGTCTGTTTCTGCTATCAGTAAGTTCTTATTAAGGAACAGAAGCATCTCTGCATGTTCAGCTATAAGTCTGTTTCTGCTATCAGTAAGTTCTTATTATGGAACAGAAGCATCTCTGCATGTTCAGCTATAAGTCTGTTTCTGCTATCAGTAAGTTCTTATTAAGGAACAGAAGCATCTCTGCATGTTCAGCTATAAGTCTGTTTCTGCTATCAGTAAGTTCTTATTAAGGAACAGAAGCATCTCTGCATGTTCAGCTATAAGTCTGTTTCTGCTATCAGTAAGTTCTTATTAAGGAACAGAAGCATCTCTGCATGTTCAGCTATAAGTCTGTTTCTGCTATCAGTAAGTTCTTATTAAGGAACAGAAGCATCTCTGCATGTTCAGCTATAAGTCTGTTTCTGCTATCAGTAAGTTCTTATTAAGGAACAGAAGCATCTCTACACGTTCAGCTATAAGTCTGTTTCTGCTATCAGTAAGTTCTTATTAAGGAACAGAAGCATCTCTGCATGTTCAGCTGTAAGTCTGTTTCTGCTATCAGTAAGTTCTTATTAAGGAACAGAAGCATCTCTGCATGTTCATCTCTAAGTCTGTTTCTGCTATCAGTAAGTTCTTATTAAGGAACAGAAGCATCTCTGCATGTTCAGCTAAATCTGTTTCTGCTATCAGCAAGTTCTTATTAAGGAACAGAAGCATCTCTGCATGTTCAGCTATAAGTCTGTTTCTGCTATCAGTAAGTTCTTATTAAGGAACAGAAGCATCTCTGCATGTTCAGCTATAAGTCTGTTTCTGCTATCAGTAAGTTCTTACTAAGGAACAGAAGCATCTCTGCATGTTCAGCTATAAGTCTGTTTCTGCTATCAGTAAGTTCTTATTAAGGAACAGAAGCATCTCTGCATGTTCAGCTATAAGTCTGTTTCTGCTATCAGTAAGTTCTTATTAAGGAACAGAAGCATCGCTGCATGTTCAGCTGTAAGTCTGTTTCTGCTATCAGTAAGTTCTTATTAAGGAACAGAAGCATCTCTGCATGTTCAGCTATAAGTCTGTTTCTGCTATCAGCAAGTTCTTATTAAGGAACAGAAGCATCTCTGCATGTTCAGCTATAAGTCTGTTTCTGCTATCAGTAAGTTCTTATTAAGGAACAGAAGCATCTCTGCATGTTCAGCTATAAGTCTGTTTCTGCTATCAGTAAGTTCTTATTAAGGAACAGAAGCATCTCTGCATGTTCAGCTATAAGTCTGTTTCTGCTATCAGTAAGTTCTTATTAAGGAACAGAAGCATCTCTGCATGTTCAGCTATAAGTCTGTTTCTGCTATCAGTAAGTTCTTATTAAGGAACAGAAGCATCTCTGCATGTTCAGCTATAAGTCTGTTTCTGCTATCAGTAAGTTCTTATTAAGGAACAGAAGCATCTCTGCATGTTCAGCTATAAGTCTGTTTCTGCTATCAGTAAGTTCTTATTAAGGAACAGAAGCATCTCTGCATGTTCAGCTATAAGTCTGTTTCTGCTATCAGTACGTTCTAATTAAGGAACAGAAGCATCTCTGCATGTTCAGCTATAAGTCTGTTTCTGCTATCAGTAAGTTCTTATTAAGGAACAGAAGCATCTCTACACGTTCAGCTATAAGTCTGTTTCTGCTATCAGTAAGTTCTTATTAAGGAACAGAAGCATCTCTGCATGTTCAGCTGTAAGTCTGTTTCTGCTATCAGTAAGTTCTTATTAAGGAACAGAAGCATCTCTGCATGTTCATCTCTAAGTCTGTTTCTGCTATCAGTAAGTTCTTATTAAGGAACAGAAGCATCTCTGCATGTTCAGCTAAGTCTGTTTCTGCTATCAGCAAGTTCTTATTAAGGAACAGAAGCATCTCTGCATGTTCAGCTATAAGTCTGTTTCTGCTATCAGTAAGTTCTTATTAAGGAACAGAATCATCTCTGCAAGTTCAGCTATAAGTCTGTTTCTGCTATCAGTAAGTTCTTATTAAGGAACAGAAGCATCTCTGCAAGTTCAGCTATAAGTCTGTTTCTGCTATCAGTAAGTTCTTACTAAGGAACAGAAGCATCTCTGCATGTTCAGCTATAAGTCTGTTTCTGCTATCAGTAAGTTCTTATTAAGGAACAGAAGCATCTCTGCATGTTCAGCTATAAGTCTGTTTCTGCTATCAGTAAGTTCTTATTAAGGAACAGAAGCATCTCTGCATGTTCAGCTATAAGTCTGTTTCTGCTATCAGTAAGTTCTTATTAAGGAACAGAAGCATCTCTGCATGTTCAGCTATAAGTCTGTTACTGCTATCAGTAAGTTCTTATTAAGGAACAGAAGCATCTCTGCATGTTCAGCTATAAGTCTGTTTCTGTATCAGTAAGTTCTTATTAAGGAACAGAAGCATCTCTGCATGTTCAGCTATAAGTCTGTTTCTGCTATCAGTAAGTTCTTATTAAGGAACAGAAGCATCTCTGCATGTTCAGCTATAAGTCTGTTTCTGCTATCAGTAAGTTCTTATTAAGGAACAGAAGCATCTCTGCAAGTTCAGCTATAAGTCTGTTTCTGCTATCAGTAAGTTCTTACTAAGGAACAGAAGCATCTCTGCATGTTCAGCTATAAGTCTGTTTCTGCTATCAGCAAGTTCTTATTAAGGAACAGAAGCATCTCTGCATGTTCAGCTATAAGTCTGTTTCTGCTATCAGTAAGTTCTTACTAAGGAACAGAAGCATCTCTGCATGTTCAGCTATAAGTCTGTTTCTGCTATCAGTAAGTTCTTATTAAGGAACAGAAGCATCTCTGCATGTTCAGCTATAAGTCTGTTTTTGCTATCAGTAAGTTCTTATTAAGGAACAGAAGCATCTCTGCATGTTCAGCTATAAGTCTGTTTCTGCTATCAGTAAGTTCTTATTAAGGAACAGAAGCATCTCTGCATGTTCAGCTATAAGTCTGTTTCTGCTATCAGTAAGTTCTTATTAACCCCTTAACGACCAACGACGTATGGGGTACGTCCTGCAAAAAAATGCAGTTAATGACCAAGGACGTACCCCGTACGTCGTTGGTCTTTGAAAGCAGTGGAAGCGATCCTGATCACTTCCAACTGCTTTCATGTTATAGCAGTGATGCCTCGATATTGAGGCATCCTGCTATAACATTTTTTAGCCGTCCGATGCAGAGAGAGCCACCCTGTGGCCCTCTCTGCATCGGCCATCAATGGCCATGTTCGTTGGTGGGTGGGAGCTGATCCAGGGAGGCGGGTGGGCGGCCATTGGTGGGAAGGGGGGCGGGATCGAGTGCGCGTGCGTGCACGGGTGCGCGCGCGTGCACGTGAGCATGTGCGCGCGCGTGCGCGGGTGCGGGTGCGGGTGCGCGCGCGCGGGGGGTGGGAAACCTACACTATGGAACAACAGGGGTACTTGGTGGGAGAGAGGGTGGCATCATAAAACATTTTAACGATCTGGGAGGGTGGGAGGTTGGGGGTTGAGGGGGGGCAGCTACATAATTGAGGGGGGGCAGCTAAATAATAAAATAAAAAAAATTGATAAAAAAAACATTTGATTTCAAACTGGGTACTGGCAGACAGCTGCCAGTACCCAATATGGCGCATAATAAGGCAGAGAGGGGGGTTAGAGAGCTGTTTGGGGGGGATCAGGGAGGTTGGGGGCTAAGGGGGGATCCTACAGAGCAGAATTATTATTGTTTTTTTTTTTAAATCCCCAAAAAACTCTTATTTTAGTACTGGCAGACTTACTGCCAGTACTTAAGATGGCGGGGACAATTGTGGGGTGGGGGAGGGAAGAGAGCTGTTTGGGAGGGATCAGGGGGTGTGATGTGTCATGTGGGAGGTTGATACCTACACTAAAGCTAAAATTAACCCTACAAGCTCCCTACAAGCTCCCTAATTAACCCCTTCAATGCTGGGCATTATACACGTGTGGTGCGCAACGGCATTTAGCTGCCTTCTAATTACCAAAAAGCAAAGCCAAAGCCATATATGTCTGCTATTTCTGAACAAAGGGGATCCCAGAGAAGCTTTTACAACAATGTATGCCATAATTGCACAAGCTGTTTGTAAATAATTTCTGTGAGAAACCTAAAATTGTGAAAAATGTAACGCTTTTTTTTATTTGTTCGCATTTGGCGGTGAAATGGTGGCATGAAATATACCAAAATGGACCTAGATCAATACTTTGGGTTGTCTACTACATTATACTAAAGCTAAAATTAACCCTACAAGCTCCCTACAAGCTCCCTAATTAACCCCTTCAATGCTGGGCATAATACACGTGTGGTGCGCAGTGGCATT
>NC_069500.1:8581706-8593202 GCF_027579735.1 Bombina bombina
CCCGTGTGACTTTCTGCCCCGCGTGTCACTGTGCACCCGTGTGACTATCTGCCCCGCGTGTCACTGTGCATCCGTGTAACTTTCTGCCCCGCGTGTCACTGTGCTCCCGTGTGACTATCTGCCCCGCGTGTCACTGTGCACCCGTGTGACTTTCTGCCCCGCGTGTCACTCAGCACCCGTGTGACTATCTGCCCCGCGTGTCACTGTGCATCCGTGTGACTTTCTGCCCCGCGTGTCACTGTGCACCCGTGTGACTTTCTGCCCCGCGTGTCACTGTGCATCCGTGTAACTTTCTGCCCCGCGTGTCACTGTGCATCCGTGTAACTTTCTGCCCCGCGTGTCACTGTGCATCCGTGTAACTTTCTGCCCCGCGTGTCACTGTGCTCCCGTGTGACTATCTGCCCCGCGTGTCACTGTGCACCTGTTTGACTATCAGTGCATTGTGGCTTTTCCTGCTCTGTCAGTTATTTTCTGTTCTTCCGGTTTAACAACCTGTTGATCAGCACCCGGCAACCAGGAACCATAGCTACAGGTAACCTAGTAACCAGATGAAACAATAACCATGTGACCAGGCAGCTAGGTGGTATATCTACAGGTAACCTAGTAACCAGATGAAACAATAACCATGTGACCAGGCAGCTAGGTGGTATATCTACAGGTAACCTAGTAACCAGATGAAACAGTAAACATGTGACCAGGCAGCTAGGTGGTATATCTACATGTAACCTAGTAACCAGATGAAACAATAACCATGTGACCAGGCAGCTAGGTGGTATAGCTATAGGTAACCTAGTAACCAGATGAAACAATAACCATGTGACCAGGCAGCTAGGTGGTATATCTACATGTAACCTAGTAACCAGATGAAACAATAACCATGTGACCAGGCAGCTAGGTGGTATATCTACAGGTAACCTAGTAACCAGATGAAACAGTAACTATGTGACCAGGCAGCTAGGTGGTATATCTACATGTAACCTAGTAACCAGAAGAAACAATAACCATGTGACCAGGCAGCTAGGTGGTATAGCTACAGGTAACCTAGTAACCAGATGAAACAGTAACCATGTGACCAGGCAGCTAGGTGGTATTGCTACAGGTAACCTAGTAACCAGATGAAACAATAACCATGTGACCAGGCAGCAAAGTGGTATAGCTACAGGTAACCTAGTAACCAGATGAAACAGTAACCATGTGACCAGGCAGCTAGGTGGTATATCTACAGGTAACCTAGTAACCAGATGAAACAGTAACCATGTGACCAGGCAGCTAGGTGGTATAGCTACAGGTAACCTAGTACCCAGATAAAACAATAACCATGTGACCAGGCAGCTAGGTGGTATAGCTACAGGTAACCTAGTACCCAGATGAGACAGTAACCATGTGACCAGGCAGCTAGGTGGTATAGCTACAGGTAACCTAGTACCCAGATAAAACAGTAACCATGTGACCAGGCAGCTAGGTGGTATAGCTATAGGTAACCTAGTACCCAGATGAGACAGTAACCATGTGACCAGGCAGCTAGGTGGTATAGCTACAGGTAACCTAGTAACCAGATGAAACAATAACCATGTGACCAGGCAGCTAAGTGGTATAGCTACAGGTAACCTAGTAACCAGATGAAACAGTAACCATGTGACCAGGCAGCTAGGTTGTATTGCTACAGGTAACCTAGTAACCAGATGAAACAATAACCATGTGACCAGGCAGCTAAGTGGTATAGCTACAGGTAACCTAGTAACCAGATGAAACAGTAACCATGTGACCAGGCAGCTAGGTGGTATAGCTACAGGTAACCTAGTAACCAGATGAAACAATAACCATGTGACCAGGCAGCTAGGTGGTATAGCTACAGGTAACCTAGTAACCAGATGAAACAATAACCATGTGACCAGGCAGCTAGGTGGTATAGCTACAGGTAACCTAGTAACCAGATGAAACAATAACCATGTGACCAGGCAGCTAGGTGGTATAGCTATAAGTAACGTAGTAACCAGATGAAACAGTAACCATGTGACCAGGCAGCTAGGTGGTATAGCTACAGGTAACCTAGTAACCGGATGAAACAGTAACCATGTGACCAGGCAGCTAGGTGGTATAGCTACAGGTAACCTAGTAACCAGATGAAACAATAACCATGTGACCAGGCAGCTAGGTGGTATAGCTACAGGTAACCTAGTACCCAGATGAAACAATAACCATGTGACCAGGCAGCTAGGTGGTATAGCTACAGGTAACCTAGTACCCAGATAAAACAATAACCATGTGACCAGGCAGCTAGGTGGTATAGCTACAGGTAACCTAGTAACCGCATGAAACAGTAACCATGTGACCAGGCAGCTAGGTGGTATAGCTACAGGTAACCTAGTACCCAGATAAAACAATAACCATGTGACCAGGCAGCTAGGTGGTATAGCTACAGGTAACCTAGTAAACAGATAAAACAATAACCATGTGACCAGGCAGCTAGGTGGTATAGCTACAGGTAACCTAGTAACCGCATGAAACAGTAACCATGTGACCAGGCAGCTAGGTGGTATATCTACAGGTAACCTAGTACCCAGATGAAACAGTAACCATGTGACCAGGCAGCTAGGTGGTATAGCTACAGGTAACCTAGTACCCAGATGAAACAGTAACCATGTGACCAGGCAGCTAGGTGATATAGCTACAGGTAACCTAGTACCCAGATGAAACAATAACCATGTGACCAGGCAGCTAGGTGGTATAGCTACAGGTAACCTAGTAACCAGATAAAACAATAACCATGTGACCAGGCAGCTAGGTGGTATATCTACAGGTAACCTAGTAACCGCATGAAACAGTAACCATGTAACCAGGCAGCTAGGTGGTATAGCTACAGGTAACCTAGTACCCAGATGAAACAGTAACCATGTGACCAGGCAGCTAGGTGGTATAGCTACAGGTAACCTAGTAACCAGATGAAACAATAACCGTGTGACCAGGCAGCTAGGTGGTATAGCTACAGGTAACCTAGTAACCAGATGAAACAGTAACCATGTGACCAGGCAGCTAGGTGGTATAGCTACAGGTAACCTAGTACCCAGATGAAACAGTAACCATGTGACCAGGCAGCTAGGTGGTATAGCTACAGGTAACCTAGTAACCAGATGAAACAATAACCGTGGGACCAGGCAGCTAGGTGGTATATCTACAGGTAACCTAGTACCCAGATGAAACAGTAACCATGTGACCAGGCAGCTAGGTGGTATAGCTACAGGTAACCTAGTACCCAGATGAAACAGTAACCATGTGACCAGGCAGCTAGGTGGTATAGCTACAGGTAACCTAGTAACCAGATGAAACAGTAACCATGTGACCAGGCAGCTAGGTGGTATATCTACAGGTAACCTAGTACCCAGATGAAACAGTAACCATGTGACCAGGCAGCTAGGTGGTATAGTTACAGGTAACCTAGTACCCAGCTGAAACAGTAACCATGTGACCAGGCAGCTAGGTGGTATAGCTACAGGTAACCTAGTAACCAGATGAAACAGTAACCATGTGACCAGGCAGCTAGGTGGTATATCTACAGGTAACCTAGTAACCGCATGAAACAGTAACCATGTGACCAGGCAGCTAGGTGGTATAGCTACAGGTAACCTAGTACCCAGATGAAACAGTAACCATGTGACCAGGCAGCTAGGTGGTATAGCTACAGGTAACCTAGTAACCAGATGAAACAATAACCGTGTGACCAGGCAGCTAGGTGGTATAGCTACAGGTAACCTAGTAACCAGATGAAACAGT
Source organism: Bombina bombina (assembly GCF_027579735.1). Classification (NCBI taxonomy): domain Eukaryota; kingdom Metazoa; phylum Chordata; class Amphibia; order Anura; family Bombinatoridae; genus Bombina; species Bombina bombina. Next base: position 8,585,478 of record NC_069500.1, read on the forward strand.
AACCATGTGACCAGGCAGCTAGGTGGTATAGCTACAGGTAACCTAGTAACCAGATGAAACAGTAACCATGTGACCAGGCAGCTAGGTGGTATATCTACAGGTAACCTAGTACCCAGATGAGACAGTAACCATGTGACCAGGCAGCTAGGTGGTATATCTACAGGTAACCTAGTACCCAGATGAAACAGTAACCATGTGACCAGGCAGCTAGGTGGTATAGCTACAGGTAACCTAGTAACCAGATAAAACAGTAACTATGTGACCAGGCAGCTAGGTGGTATATCTACAGATAACCTAGTAACCAGATGAAACAATAACCATGTGAACAGGCAGCTAGGTGGTATATCTACAGGTAACCTAGTACCCAGATGAAACAGTAACCATGTGACCAGGCAGCTAGGTGGTATAGCTACAGGTAACCTAGTAACCAGATGAAACAGTAACCATGTGACCAGGCAGCTAGGTGGTATATCTACAGATAACCTAGTAACCGCATGAAACAGTAACCATGTGACCAGGCAGCTAGGTGGTATAGCTACAGGTAACCTAGTAACCAGATGAAACAGTAACCATGTGACCAGGCAGCTAGGTGGTATATCTACAGATAACCTAGTAACCGCATGAAACAGTAACCATGTGACCAGGCAGCTAGGTGGTATAACTACAGGTAACCTAGTAACCCGATGAAACAGTAACCATGTGACCAGGCAGCTAGGTGGTATAGCTACAGATTACCTGGTAACCAGATGAAACAGTAACCATGTGACCAGGCAGCTAGGTGGTATAGCTACAGGTAACCTAGTAACCAGATAAAACAGTAACCATGTGACCAGGCAGCTAGGTGGTATAGCTATATTTAACCTAGTAACCAGATGAAACAGTAACCATGTGACCAGGCAGGTAGTTGGTATATCTACAGGTAACCTAGTAACCGCATGAAACAGTAACCATGTGACCAGGCAGCTAGGTGGTACAGCTACAGATAACCTAGTAACCAGATGAAACAGTAACCATGTGACCAAGCAGCTAGGTGGTATAGCTATAGGTAACCTAGTAACCAGGTCAGACAGTAACAATGTGACCAGGCAGCTAGGTGGTATAGCTACAGGTAACCTAGTAACCAGATGAAACAGTAACCATGTGACCAGGCAGCTAGGTGGTATAGCTACAGGTAACCTAGTAACCAGATGAAACAGTAACCATGTGACCAGGCAGCTAGGTGGTATATCTACAGGTAACCTAGTAACCGCATGAAACAGTAACCATGTGACCAGGCAGCTAGGTGGTATAGCTATAGGTAACCTAGTAACCAGATGAAACAGTAACCATGTGACCAGGCAGCTAGGTGGTATAGCTACAGGTAACCTAGTAACCAGATGAAACAGTAACCATGTGACCAGGCAACCAGGAACCATAGCTACAGGTAACCTAGTACCCAGATGAAACAATAACCATGTGACCAGGCAGCTAGGTGGTATAGCTACAGGTAACCTAGTAACCAGATAAAACAAAAACCATGTGACCAGGCAGCTAGGTGGTATATCTACAGGTAACCTAGTAACCGCATGAAACAGTAACCATGTGACCAGGCAGCTAGGTGGTATAGCTACAGGTAACCTAGTAACCAGATGAAACAGTAACCATGTGACCAGGCAGCTAGGTGGTATAGCTACAGGTAACCTAGTAACCGCATGAAACAGTAACCATGTGACCAGGCAGCTAGGTGATATAGCTACAGGTAACCTAGTACCCAGATGAAACAATAACCATGTGACCAGGCAGCTAGGTGGTATAGCTACAGGTAACCTAGTAACCGCATGAAACAGTAACCATGTGACCAGGCAGCTAGGTGGTATAGCTACAGGTAACCTAGTACCCAGATAAAACAATAACCATGTGACCAGGCAGCTAGGTGGTATAGCTACAGGTAACCTAGTAAACAGATAAAACAATAACCATGTGACCAGGCAGCTAGGTGGTATAGCTACAGGTAACCTAGTAACCGCATGAAACAGTAACCATGTGACCAGGCAGCTAGGTGGTATATCTACAGGTAACCTAGTACCCAGATGAAACAGTAACCATGTGACCAGGCAGCTAGGTGGTATAGCTACAGGTAACCTAGTACCCAGATGAAACAGTAACCATGTGACCAGGCAGCTAGGTGATATAGCTACAGGTAACCTAGTACCCAGATGAAACAATAACCATGTGACCAGGCAGCTAGGTGGTATAGCTACAGGTAACCTAGTAACCAGATAAAACAATAACCATGTGACCAGGCAGCTAGGTGGTATATCTACAGGTAACCTAGTAACCGCATGAAACAGTAACCATGTCACCAGGCAGCTAGGTGGTATAGCTACAGGTAACCTAGTACCCAGATGAAACAGTAACCATGTGACCAGGCAGCTAGGTGGTATAGCTACAGGTAACCTAGTAACCAGATGAAACAATAACCGTGTGACCAGGCAGCTAGGTGGTATAGCTGCAGGTAACCTAGTAACCAGATGAAACAGTAACCATGTGACCAGGCAGCTAGGTGGTATAGCTACAGGTAACCTAGTACCCAGATGAAACAGTAACCATGTGACCAGGCAGCTAGGTGGTATAGCTACAGGTAACCTAGTAACCAGATGAAACAATAACCGTGGGACCAGGCAGCTAGGTGGTATATCTACAGGTAACCTAGTACCCAGATGAAACAGTAACCATGTGACCAGGCAGCTAGGTGGTATAGCTACAGGTAACCTAGTACCCAGATGAAACAGTAACCATGTGACCAGGCAGCTAGGTGGTATAGCTACAGGTAACCTAGTAACCAGATGAAACAGTAACCATGTGACCAGGCAGCTAGGTGGTATATCTACAGGTAACCTAGTACCCAGATGAAACAGTAACCATGTGACCAGGCAGCTAGGTGGTATAGTTACAGGTAACCTAGTACCCAGCTGAAACAGTAACCATGTGACCAGGCAGCTAGGTGGTATAGCTACAGGTAACCTAGTAACCAGATGAAACAGTAACCATGTGACCAGGCAGCTAGGTGGTATATCTACAGGTAACCTAGTAACCGCATGAAACAGTAACCATGTGACCAGGCAGCTAGGTGGTATAGCTACAGGTAACCTAGTACCCAGATGAAACAGTAACCATGTGACCAGGCAGCTAGGTGGTATAGCTACAGGTAACCTAGTAACCAGATGAAACAATAACCGTGTGACCAGGCAGCTAGGTGGTATAGCTACAGGTAACCTAGTAACCAGATGAAACATTAACCATGTGACCAGGCAGCTAGGTGGTATAGCTACAGGTAACCTAGTAACCAAATGAAACAGTAACCATGTGACCAGGCAGCTAGGTGGTATATCTACAGGTAACCTAGTACCCAGATGAGACAGTAACCATGTGACCAGGCAGCTAGGTGGTATATCTACAGGTAACCTAGTACCCAGATGAAACAGTAACCATGTGACCAGGCAGCTAGGTGGTATAGCTACAGGTAACCTAGTAACCAGATAAAACAGTAACTATGTGACCAGGCAGCTAGGTGGTATATCTACAGATAACCTAGTAACCAGATGAAACAATAACCATGTGAACAGGCAGCTAGGTGGTATATCTACAGGTAACCTAGTACCCAGATGAAACAGTAACCATGTGACCAGGCAGCTAGGTGGTATAGCTACAGGTAACCTAGTAACCAGATGAAACAGTAACCATGTGACCAGGCAGCTAGGTGGTATATCTACAGGTAACCTAGTAACCGCATGAAACAGTAACCATGTGACCAGGCAGCTAGGTGGTATAGCTACAGGTAACCTAGTAACCAGATGAAACAGTAACCATGTGACCAGGCAGCTAGGTGGTATATCTACAGATAACCTAGTAACCGCATGAAACAGTAACCATGTGACCAGGCAGCTAGGTGGTATAACTACAGGTAACCTAGTAACCCGATGAAACAGTAACCATGTGACCAGGCAGCTAGGTGGTATAGCTACAGATTACCTGGTAACCAGATGAAACAGTAACCATGTGACCAGGCAGCTAGGTGGTATAGCTACAGGTAACCTAGTAACCAGATAAAACAGTAACCATGTGACCAGGCAGCTAGGTGGTATAGCTATATTTAACCTAGTAACCAGATGAAACAGTAACCATGTGACCAGGCAGGTAGTTGGTATATCTACAGGTAACCTAGTAACCGCATGAAACAGTAACCATGTGACCAGGCAGCTAGGTGGTACAGCTACAGATAACCTAGTAACCAGATGAAACAGTAACCATGTGACCAAGCAGCTAGGTGGTATAGCTATAGGTAACCTAGTAACCAGGTCAGACAGTAACAATGTGACCAGGCAGCTAGGTGGTATAGCTACAGGTAACCTAGTAACCAGATGAAACAGTAACCATGTGACCAGGCAGCTAGGTGGTATAGCTACAGGTAACCTAGTAACCAGATGAAACAGTAACCATGTGACCAGGCAGCTAGGTGGTATATCTACAGGTAACCTAGTAACCGCATGAAACAGTAACCATGTGACCAGGCAGCTAGGTGGTATAGCTATAGGTAACCTAGTAACCAGATGAAACAGTAACTATGTGACCAGGCAGCTAGGTGGTATAGCTACAGGTAACCTAGTAACCAGATGAAACAGTAACCATGTGACCAGGCAACCAGGAACCATAGCTACAGGTAACCTAGTACCCAGATGAAACAATAACCATGTGACCAGGCAGCTAGGTGGTATAGCTACAGGTAACCTAGTAACCAGATAAAACAAAAACCATGTGACCAGGCAGCTAGGTGGTATATCTACAGGTAACCTAGTAACCGCATGAAACAGTAACCATGTGACCAGGCAGCTAGGTGGTATAGCTACAGGTAACCTAGTAACCAGATGAAACAGTAACCATGTGACCAGGCAGCTAGGTGGTATAGCTACAGGTAACCTAGTAACCGCATGAAACAGTAACCATGTGACCAGGCAGCTAGGTGATATAGCTACAGGTAACCTAGTACCCAGATGAAACAATAACCATGTGACCAGGCAGCTAGGTGGTATAGCTACAGGTAACCTAGTAACCAGATAAAACAATAACCATGTGACCAGGCAGCTAGGTGGTATATCTACAGGTAACCTAGTAACCGCATGAAACAGTAACCATGTAACCAGGCAGCTAGGTGGTATAGCGACAGGTAACCTAGTACCCAGATGAAACAGTAACCATGTGACCAGGCAGCTAGGTGGTATAGCTACAGGTAACCTAGTAACCAGATGAAACAATAACCATGTGACCAGGCAGCTAGGTGGTATAGCTGCAGGTAACCTAGTAACCAGATGAAACAGTAACCATGTGACCAGGCAGCTAGGTGGTATATCTACAGGAAACCTAGTACCCAGATGAGACAGTAACCATGTGACCAGGCAGCTAGGTGGTATATCTACAGGTAACCTAGTACCCAGATGAAACAGTAACCATGTGACCAGGCAGCTAGGTGGTATAGCTACAGGTAACCTAGTAACCAGATGAAACAGTAACCATGTGACCAGGCAGCTAGGTGGTATATCTACAGATAACCTAGTAACCAGAAGAAACAATAACCATGTGAACAGGCAGCTAGGTGGTATATCTACAGGTAACCTAGTACCCAGATGAAACAGTAACCATGTGACCAGGCAGCTAGGTGGTATAGCTACAGGTAACCTAGTAACCAGATGAAACAGTAACCATGTGACCAGGCAGCTAATTGGTATATCTACAGGTAACCTAGTAACAGCATGAAACAGTAACCATGTGACCAGGCAGCTAGGTGGTATAGCTACAGGTAACCTAGTACCCAGATGAAACAGTAACCATGTGACCAGGCAGCTAGGTGGTATAGCTACAGGTAACCTAGTAACCAGATGAAACAGTAACCATGTGACCAGGCAGCTAGGTGGTATAGCTACAGGTAACCTAGTAACCAGATGAAACAATAACCGTGTGACCAGGCAGCTAGGTGGTATATCTACAGATAACCTAGTAACCAGAAGAAACAATAACCATGTGAACAGGCAGCTAGGTGGTATATCTACAGGTAACCTAGTACCCAGATGAAACAGTAACCATGTGACCAGGCAGCTAGGTGGTATAGCTACAGGTAACCTAGTAACCAGATGAAACAGTAACCATGTGACCAGGCAGCTAGGTGGTATATCTACAGGTAACCTAGTAACCGCATGAAACAGTAACCATGTGACCAGGCAGCTAGGTGGTATAGCTACAGGTAACCTAGTACCCAGATGAAACAGTAACCATGTGACCAGGCAGCTAGGTGGTATAGCTACAGGTAAGCTAGTACCCAGATGAAACAGTAACCATGTGACCAGGCAGCTAGGTGGTATAGCTACAGGTAACCTAGTAACCAGATGAAACAATAACCGTGTGACCAGGCAGCTAGGTGGTATAGCTACAGGTAACCTAGTAACCAGATGAAACATTAACCATGTGACCAGGCAGCTAGGTGGTATAGCTACAGGTAACCTAGTAACCAGATGAAACAGTAACCATGTGACCAGGCAGCTAGGTGGTATATCTACAGGTAACCTAGTACCCAGATGAGACAGTAACCATGTGACCAGGCAGCTAGGTGGTATATCTACAGGTAACCTAGTACCCAGATGAAACAGTAACCATGTGACCAGGCAGCTAGGTGGTATAGCTACAGGTAACCTAGTAACCAGATGAAACAGTAACTATGTGACCAGGCAGCTAGGTGGTATATCTACAGATAACCTAGTAACCAGATGAAACAATAACCATGTGAACAGGCAGCTAGGTGGTATATCTACAGGTAACCTAGTACCCAGATGAAACAGTAACCATGTGACCAGGCAGCTAGGTGGTATAGCTACAGGTAACCTAGTAACCAGATGAAACAGTAACCATGTGACCAGGCAGCTAGGTGGTATATCTACAGATAACCTAGTAACCGCATGAAACAGTAACCATGTGACCAGGCAGCTAGGTGGTATAGCTACAGGTAACCTAGTAACCAGATGAAACAGTAACCATGTGACCAGGCAGCTAGGTGGTATATCTACAGATAACCTAGTAACCGCATGAAACAGTAACCATGTGACCAGGCACCTAGGTGGTATAACTACAGGTAACCTAGTAACCCGATGAAACAGTAACCATGTGACCAGGCAGCTAGGTGGTATAGCTACAGATTACCTGGTAACCAGATGAAAGAGTAACCATGTGACCAGGCAGCTAGGTGGTATAGCTACAGGTAACCTAGTAACCAGATAAAACAGTAACCATGTGACCAGGCAGCTAGGTGGTATAGCTATATTTAACCTAGTAACCAGATGAAACAGTAACCATGTGACCAGGCAGCTAGTTGGTATATCTACAGGTAACCTAGTAACCGCATGAAACAGTAACAATGTGACCAGGCAGCTAGGTGGTATAGCTACAGGTAACCTAGTAACCAGATGAAACAGTAACCATGTGACCAGGCAGCTAGGTGGTATAGCTACAGGTAACCTAGTAACCAGATGAAACAGTAACCATGTGACCAGGCAGCTAGGTGGTATATCTACAGGTAACCTAGTAACCTCATGAAACAGTAACCATGTGACCAGGCAGCTAGGTGGTATAGCTATAGGTAACCTAGTAACCAGATGAAACAGTAACCATGTGACCAGGCAGCTAGGTGGTATAGCTACAGTA